>NC_134473.1:46505549-46721487 GCF_964194025.1 Convolutriloba macropyga | reverse complement strand
ATTCAACTTTCAACTATCCGCTTGAACAAAATTCCAAGTTTCACCCTAACCCAACCCCCCATCTACTCCCTAACCATTGAAACAGATTATTAAAACACCTTCCTTAAAAGTTGACTGCAAATGAATATACAATAAAAAAGACAAAACTAATAAATAAAACTACTTATAACTAAAAAGTGTTGAACAAAAATCTAACCACTAAGCTTTAAAATTACTTGTAACCTGAATCTACAGATAATACTTGACATATCGTTATGACAATTATAATAACAACTCGTTAAAACACTATGTTGTAACTCCGCGTTATAAACTGTGTTATAAACCCAGTTATCAACTCTGTTATAAATCAGTTAAAACTCAATTATACCCAGTCAAATAATCATTTAAGTTTATCTGCTACCATTATTATACATCGAACCATAAAAATAATCTAAAGTATAACCAAATAATCAAACTCATAACCAAATACTTAACCATGCTAACACTTTTTAGTGTAACCAAGTAAATATTAGCAACATTCAAAACAAAATAAAACTTTTGCCGGCAGCACAGATCGGAACTGTACCAATAACTGTGCTTGTATCTATCCATTACAATCCCCCCAAGTGTCCTACTCCTTTGCAATTCAACAGCACTGTCCTCATCCGGCCTCCATCAATTCTGTTATCCATCTCCTTCTCCCCCATCGGAATTGTCACCTCTGTCATCTCTGTCAAATCTGCACTGTCACTACATGGTCACCTTGCACTATCTAAGCACAGTCTCTCAGCACTATCACCCTCAATTACACAGTAAGCAAGTAAACAAAATAGTAAAAAGAAACAAAGAACTAATAAAAAAGTAAATAACAAATCAACAAATAATAAAGCAAAATAGGGGATGTGTCACTACGATAACCCCATTCGTACTTATACTATCCCATGAAACCCCTCACAAAAGAATGGAAAAGGTATCAGGCAAACAAACTAATCAAATAACAATAGTAAACCTTAAACAAAGCCCAAAATGGGTATTCAAACGGTAAACAAACAAAAAAGCTGTAAAATAAACAAAGTAACAAGAAATAATCTGGAATAGACATCATGTTTTTGATGAAGTTATAACAATCAACGAAGACGAACGGCCAGTTACATAATACAGCGCTACACAAGCGCTATAACAACAACACTAAATAACTAGAAACGTTATAACAGCAACGCTTCACATAACAATCCCCCAAAAGGTAGTAAGTACCAGATCCCGCCAGAGCATATCGGAGACATGTTCTCTTTCTTGGAACGCCATTGTATTGGAGATCTTATTCTAACAGGAGATTTCAACATGCCCGAAACTGATTGGGGAGCCTATCAATCATCCAATGACTATGAAAATAAAGCTATCAACCTGGTCGTTGAATTCACATCGACAGACTCCTTGATCAACAGTGTTGCACCTGCACACCTTGACATGTTTTCTGACCACCACCCAGTTGAGGTGAACCTGGCAATAAGGGAGAGGATAAGCAGGAGACTACATCGCGAGTACTATAGCTACTGCAAATGCAGTTTTGATTCCGTTATTAGCGAGATGAAAGCAGACCCTTTCCAGCCTTATTGCTATAGCAATATCGACGTCAATACGAGTCTTTGATACAAATGGTTATTCGAGCTGATTGACAGGCACACCCCAAAAAGAACGAACTATCCACCGTGGATCACCCAGGAAACTTCTCATCATCTTAACCAACTGGCGACAGAGCGAAGGATATTTGCCAAGAAAGGTTCTCAGCAATCAAGGAAGTTATTACTACTGTCGCAAATTTGCGAAAGAATGCAAGACGAAAATCGAGCTGAGTATGAGAAATCTCTCTTCGCCACGAGAAACAAGCAGAAAATATTCAAGTATTTGAAAAGTTTGAAGAGAGACAACTTGCCACCCATGATTCAATCAGAAGCCACTAACTGTGAAGCAAGATCGGATGAAGAAAAAGCGAAACTCTTCAATTTCGCATCTGTTGTAACAGATGATCATTACGAGTACTTCGAACCTCCAAGTGAACATCGCTTTGGCAGCATCCAGCTGGAATCCAGTGAAGCGGAGATCAGGTCTGAACTGGAGCGATTAGACCCAAACAAAAGCCGCGGAAACGATTAAATCCCACCAGTATTCCTGAAGAAAACTTTCAACGTTGTAGTCTCATCGTTGAAAAATCTGTTTGCGAACATCAACCGACTAAGGAAGTTTCCGTCGGAATGGAAAATTGGCATCGTATCACCCATATTCAAAGACAATGATAGAAAAGAAGTATCCAACTACCGTCCTGTGACACTGCTGAACATAGTCTCAAAACTATTCCAGAAGTTCATGTTTCGAGCACTGATGAAAGCCTTCGGAGCAGAGATAAGTAATTACCAATACGGATTCCGAACGAAACCTTCTGTTGTTGTTCAATTACTCTACAGCTTGACCCAAATCTACAAAATGATTGGATCTGCACATTCCGTGAACTTTCTTGTCCTATTTGACTTTTCGAAAGCCTTCGATAAGATCAAACACAGCCAGCTCCTACGGAAATTACTACAACTTGATTTGTCTGACGGAGAATTTGAATTAGTACGTGACTACATAAGCGGTAGAACCCAAAAAGTTAAAATCAACAATGTTAAAAGCGAACCCCTCGTGATCACAGCAGGCGTCCCCCAAGGATCTGTCCTTGGCCCGCTCCTATTCTTGATATACACAAATGACCTTCCCAATGTTGTTTTTTCCTCACTTGCCCTGCTCTTTGCAGATGATCTCAGGGTGATATTCAACGGAGATGACACCTCAGTACAGAAGCTACAGGAGGACATAAATAACCTACACTATTGGAGTGCTCAAAATCATCTGTTGTTCAATAGTAAGAAATGCTCTGTAACCAAATTCAAAGTTGGAAATCGACCAAAGACACTGAACCAGATGCAGTTCATGCTTGGTAATAACCCGATTGAAAGTAAGGACCTCGTTAAAGATGTTGGTCTGATTGAAAATCGGCGTCTAAACTGGGGAGACCATGCTAAACACCGAGTCGACAAAGCAGTGAAGTCACTGTTCCTTCTGCGACGAAACACTTCTATGGCTTTACCACAGGAATCAAAAGTACACTTGTATAGAGCCATTCTTTCACCAATCCTGCTCTTCTCACCGGAATGCTGGGAAAATCTGAATACCAGATCATGGAATCCTTCCACAAGAAAGCAATGAGATGGATCTGCGGGAGTATTGACTACAAGGACGCTATTTTAAAATTGAATCTACTACCACCACTTTATTTTAAAATATTGAAAGGTCTGTTGATGTTTAGTAGCCTTCTTTGCGGCAAGTATGATGTGGAATTCTCAGAAATCCGTGTTGTTGGAGAGGACAGAAGGAAAAGAGTGGCACTCCCAGAGGCCAAATATGAGGTTCAGAGATTGAACTTCTGGTACAGAATGGGTTCCGAGTGAATGTCAACCAGAAAGTGATGGACTTCTTCTGTGAGCAGCAACTGAAGAGGAAACTCATTGAATACATGTGGAGCTATTTGGAAAGGAACTGGAATGAGCAGAAACCTTGCACATGGACATTCATTTGTATCTGTGAAAACTGTCGTGCACATCCTAGAACCTAACAGCGGGATTAACATCTCAGTGGCATATCCACGAAGTCATAATAATAATAATAATAACAGCAACGCTTCACATAATAACGCTTCACATATACTGCTCGAATAGCATACTGTCGATAACATCCTGCACGAATAACATCCTGTATGATTCACCACATGGGTCAAATACTCATCATACGTCACTGTCTAAAACACAGAATAACATTACAATATCGGCAAAAGTTATACACCGGCTAATACAATGAAGAGAATACACAATTTAATACACAGTAATCAACTGAGTCATAACCTATAAAAACAAATACTCTATCTGACTCACAAATGATCACACTAATCATACATCGTATTGATGAAGCATTAATGATCCTTCAGCATAAAACAATCGGCCGTACACCCATCGGCTATATGAACACCAAACGTCATAGCAAACGTCGTAGTACGACGTCATAAAAACGTCATAAAAACGGACGCCATTATAACGGACGTTATGGAATTCATTAGCGCTACTAATTACCAGCTACAATTAGTAGTAATCATCATTGACAATGCTTGAACAATACGGCTTGACATTATACATAGACCTCATCAGACCTCATTAGTATATTTTACCATAATACCACAATAAACATCATAACCCAAAATTTTGATACCATAATAGATCTAACAAAATCAATTAGCAGTTGAAGTAACCACTTCGATTTGCAAAAATACTGTTGAAAACATCAATTAGCGAAGACAAAGTGAAGAAAAAACTTGAAAAATAACAAAATACTACCCAGATGAGAGAAAATCAACCAATTACAATTATCACCAATTAACATTTACACCAAAGAACTTGGTAACCAATTAACATTTGTACACAAGAAATAGGTAATAACAGAAGTTGTCGTCACCAAATCAATTGCCAATTGATATTTACACTAAAAATCAGAAGAATTACCTGAAAAGAGTTACCAGGACAGAAAGTTGGCACCCATTTAACACCAGTTACTACTAAAGTCATACCAAGAATGACAAGAGTACGTCATCATACCAATAAAGATACCTAGGTATACCAAAAAGTATACCAATTGTTGAAAAGGGCACCCCACAAGTACACCTTTTTACGAAAGGGCAAAACAAATACTAGCAAGAAAAATACGGACTTCAAGAAAAACCTACACTTGAAAAGATGAAAGAACCAAAAACAATGAGACCCAGAAACTATCAAAATTGACAACATCAAGTAGATACCAGAAAAAACGGAAGGTATCAGAAATGTCACAACCACTTCAGAATTGTAGAGAAGAACAAAATAAAACTGAAAATCACGATTCTGATTTTGTCTCTCGCAATTAAACTGCCGAAAAAATTTGAAAAAATTCTGAAATTCAGTTGAGCTGAAAAAGAATAAAAACTAACATAAAATTTTGTTCATTTTGCCTTCCAAATCACATCTTCTCACAACAACAACAATATCTTCCTTTCTCAACTTTCTGAACTTCATTTTCAACTTCACACATTTGATAAAAGTCTCAATAATCAGTAAAATCAGTCATCCTCTATATCTCTCTACCTTAAATAAATCTTCAGAAAAAATCAGAGAAAACCAAATTTCCTGCCCGTCTAAACGATATTCGATAACAAGTTTACATATTTGCAATCGACAAATCTTTGCGTGTTTTCTGAAAAATTCCAAAGATTTATCAATCTGACAACACATATACTCAACGCAAAGCTACCAGCAACATCATTTAAACTGAAAAATTATAATTTTTTTCTATAACCTGTTGAACGACCATTATAGTCAACATTGCTATGAACCGCTACCTATTCCAAATATATGAAAGCTTTGGACAAAAACAAATTTGTTTTAAAAATAATAGTACAGAGGGATAACTTCACAAACCAAATCTATCCAAACAACTGTCACATACATTTCGACGACAATAGCGTACGGCGTACGAATAACCAATTTTAAGGTTTCAACAAAAAGACTATTTGTTCATAATTGACGGAATAACAGAAACCGGACAAGAAGTAAAAGTTTTTTGGGGTGAACAACATTTTGAACTTTTGAAAAACACAGAACTGTGTGATGAAACATTATTTCAATTCGAAAAATTGAAACAACAAATAGACGGTGAAATTTTTTAAAAAAATAAATGATTTAAATACAATTTTTATTGTAGTCCCTAAGAAAACAGCAACAGAATTATCCCAAGATTAAATGGTACGAATAATAGTAATGTTCTTCTACGAACATAAAGTTTCATTTCAACCTTCCTGTTCTATTTCTAAAGCAGTATTGTCAGTGCGGCACAGTTGAGTGTCAGTAATATCGGACAATATAGCCCATTTTGGACAACTGTCACTCGTCGGTGCAGCATTGTATTAACCTGTTTGTAATAATTCTTTGGCAAATATCCCAAAACAAAGTTCTGAATCCCATCAGTTACATCACAATTTGAAACCGCAATTTTGATAAACCTCATTTGACTAGTTTGACAAAAAGAAAAGCTCCATATAATTATAACTAAACACCATAAAAATCATAACTACAGTGTGTCACAGAACACATTTGTATTTAATAACCAGACAAAACAAAATTCAATTTCAAAGATTGTTATCTCTGTCACAGAACACATTTGTATTTAATAACCAGACAAAACAAAATTCATTTTCAAAGATTGTTATCTCTGGAACACATTTTCAAAGATTGTTATCTCATTTTCAAAGATTGTTATCTCTGGAACACATGATTTCAACATCAGTGACATTATCACAGAAAATCTGTTATCTTACTATCTTCATAGTCCCTTGTATCGTAGTAGTTTCAACCTACTTGGCAATAATAACAAAAAAAGAAGCACTTAGACATCAAAGAATCATTAATGCTAGTCCGCCAGTGCGTTAAAATTGATGAATGATTTCCACCCTGATATATACCATATTTGTAAAAACAATATATGTATGTATATATATATATATATATATATATATATAAATATGTATATATATATATATATATATATATATATATATATATATATATATATATATATACATATATATATTATATATATATATATATATATATATATATATCATTGAACTCGAAATATTCAAATTCATAAAAATAGCGTTTATAATATACTTTTTTCTTCGATTGTGTTTAAATTTAATTGAATACTTTGTCAATCCATAAAAGTACAATATATTCAAAGTTGATCCAGATTCAGATATAGAGTAATCCCTCTGTTATACTTTACACTCACAGAAACTTTATTTGCAAATCGGATTCCCCGAAAATACACCATTCTACGGCAACATACATATATTAATTAAATCTCAGATTACAAAGTAACCAGCTTTAGATGTCAAATCTAGGAGCGCAAACACATACACCTGAACAATCGCTAACATCATTAATCATATTTGCACCACCGTACATAATCGTCCCACCAAACGGCCCGACTCTAGATGCTTAAAATAACTCAGAAGAATTGCGTCACAAAATAACAATAGTAATCAGGAAAGACCACACCATAACGAAGTAACTGATTTAACGAATGTACCAACATCGCCAGAAGTTGACGATAGTTCCAGGAAACGAAAACCCGTACACTGTACGGCGAGAAGACCCCCAAAGGAGAGAACTAATAAGAGCAAGACGTAGATCATCTCTCTCATTTCCAACCCATGAGTCAACATTAGTTTCATATAGCTCAACAGATATTTTTTCAAATATAATCAAACCAATAGAGGTAGGAAGATCAGAACCACCGAGTAGAACAGGAACACCAACACCACAAAATTTTAGTATTAGTTCCCCAAGTGATGTAACACTTAATAGTACTATTCCATCACCAACATCATCTGAATTAAAGGGAACCCATTTTTACCACCAACCTTCCAACAACAACAAGTTTTCATTTTCGTTCAAAAAAATTTTAGAATACAAACCTATACAATCGGCAAAAAGCCTTCTTGGGTCAGCAACAACACCAAATTGAACATTAAGTAGTAACATCACTACACCTCAAAGAATAATAAACATATCATCAACAGACACATCTGGAAATACATCACCATCTCAATTAAATCAATCGAATTTTATAACACCAGCAAGAAACACTGTTCTATCACCAACATCTTTTATACCAGAAATCAGACTACCCTCTGATCACCCAGGTAGAACTAGGGAAACACCAGTATATAATACTAACCCAACAACCAGAAGTAGAATTTCTGAGCATACATACATTTTTGCAATAGATCACAAAACATGGAATCCACCGCCACCCCTTTACGGACTGACAAACCTAGGAGACACATTAACGAATTGGTCAAAAAATCGATAAACAAATACGCTGAACTTAACATTAGGAGAACGGAACAGAGCATTAAACGTTTTAGCGACACCAGGTTTAGAGTTAAAATTTAACCCAACAATAAAATACGGTACTATTTTTAATTTTACATTTCACGCAACGACACCATCAATAGTCACAACAACCACACCAAAAGCATTTATTTGTACCGAATTCATCTATAAACTTGACAGATATACAAAACAAACACTAGGCTTTGCATCATTTTACAACCCACACACAGGATTTTCATACACATGTCGTTTCAACTGAAGACAATAGTACTAGTTATAACACTAAAAATACTTTACATTTACTTTAAAATCGAAACGAAAATGCGACTCGAAAACAGACTGAAAGACCACGTCAAAGAACGCATAAAATATCAACACTGGCACGAAAACGTGACTAAAAATACAAACAACCATATATTCAAACATTCGACACTAAACCAATAGAACCTGAAAACAGTACAGACTATGAAGCAATATGGACTATAGTAATATACAATTGGACACGAAATCGGAATTATTATTCAACAGAACTCACAACGGATGTAAAAAATCTCTTTTCTAAATTTCACACAAAAAACAAAAGACAACGCCGACAATCAAAATAGAAGTAAACAGTCAAAATGCAAATGTTTCAGTAACAGGACCACAGGATAAAATCATAGAACACTACGACTGCGACGTTAACGAGATTGGTAATGATAAGTATTACGAATTAACAAAATTAGTTTATTTAAATTCAAACCATTAGACCTAGAAATGACAAAATTTGAAGTACAATTACTTTCTAAAGCACGACCAGTTGAAATAAAATCTTTTGCTGTAACGGGAACCATAAAAGAGAGACTCGAATAGTGTTCGAAACACACCAACTATATCAATTTGGGAACCCCAGACACAATGTCAACTATTTGAACTAGTTAGATTCGATGCATTTATGGTAAAATAACAACAACGATATTGGATAGAAACTAACGCAGAATGGACAACCGTCCAAGAACACGATTCTTCAAAAAATACGAAGATGAATAACACCAAAACACAAATAGCTACCAGATTCGAAGTATACCCAAAAACCGAAAATGAATGTGGATCACATGGACCAATACATAAAACCGAATACGATGATATTTGCATCTTGTATGAATACGGATTCGTTATGAATACCGGAAAAGAAATAACAAAACAAAAAGATAAATTTGAAAACAAAAAATGTATAAAAATCAAATCAAATTCAATGACCTCAGACCATACATGATAAGAGAATGAATAAAACAAACATTTCTTTTACGGTTTTGTAACGAAAAACACACATATGAACATGAAAATGGACCTTTATATGAGCGGCATATACTCAAGGTTAAGTCTACAAGCAATAGAATTCTACTCGAAAATTTGTGAACAAACGAGAAACCTCAGACATTTGACCTTAACATAAGTACAGAAAAATACACCACTTCTCGGATATATTTTAAGAGGAGACAGATCAATATTTGTTAAACAAGAAGGAATAAACGTAATGAAAATGTACAAAAAAATCATCACCATTGTATGTACCACAAGAGATAGAATGATAAGACAAAAAACCAATCTTATATAAAAACAGAGTACAACACGTACACCAACTAACCAAACTAAATTTATCTATGGGCAAAGAAAGTACCACATTCTCATAATAACTTTGACCAATTAATTTCAGTAGACACTGAAGGAACAGCACGATACAGCGTAACATCATACCCAGTAAAACTATTAACCAAACTAAATACCATATCACCAGAGATGATTGAACTCGAAAACATTTTTAGTAAAGCTAGTAAAGCATCTTTAGTATAGCTAGTGTAATCGAAAGAGGAATCTATAGTAAAGAACAACTAGTACAAGAAAGACAAAGAGAACTACTACAAGAATATATGAGAGACCATGATATAAGAGAAAAACCATTACAAGAAGCAACCTCGGCAAAGGCACAAAAACTTATGGAACTCGAACAACTAGGACTCTTAGAAACCTACAAGTGTTTTGAAAAATCACTCAGATTGTTAAAAGATCTAAACATTAATGGATATAACTTTAAAATCGATCAAACAAGTGTAAATTGGAAAAATTGGAGAAATCTTTAATGGAGAATAGTTAAAAGACCAAATAATAACCATACATGGTTAGCCATGGTACGTACTTGAAGAAATGGCTATAATATATGCAATGTTAGGCATGCTACTATTCTAAACAAAACAAATTATAAAATTGTATAATGCTTTTGCAATACACAAAGCAATTGGAAAACAAGCAAGCATAACGAAAATATTATTAACCGGTGTATATGGAATATTTTCACAGACTTTAACACAACTATTAGCCAAAATCCAAGACGAAGAAAGCCATTATAGTGGCGATAATGACGATAATAATACAACCAACAAAAACAAATACAAAAAAGTAACAACATTATGAAAAAATTTTCGCAGACACTCGACAGACACAACACACGTATTAACAAAGAATACTAACCACGAAACCACAGAAGTCTATGTTGATACATATTAAAGACATTATAAGAAAACCATTCGAAGAACAGAAAATGGTTTACAACTACGAACCTTAGAATCACCGAAACAACAAAAACCATCTTTACCTGAACCAAAATTTTTACTTGACCCATTTGGAGTAGATCCAATAACCACCATATCAGAAAGTGAGAGAACAAATGAAAAAGTACAGCTACCACTACCAACAATCATAACACCATTACCAGCATACCAGCGCTTGGGCGCACAACAACTAACAAGTGCGCCACCGTTACAACAGAAAACGTCACAAGTTCATGAAACATCATATAAGATACCACAACCTGTGATAAAACAACCTACAGCATATGAAATACCTCAACCTACCACATGTAACCAAAAACCACTAATACCAACAGTAAAACTCAGTGAACCAATACTGAACAATTAAAAATAACAGCGAGTAGAATGCACAACCGAAGCCATAGTTTAGACATAATTAACAATGAAGATGAACCACACGCAAATGATGTCACCTATCTTGACACTCATCAACTAAAAATTATGACGTATAAGTCCTATATTATTATAACCACGATCAATTATCACAATCACGATTTACTACCGTAACTACAATATTTATCATAATATTAATATTATTAACAGTTATAATATTAGTTGTCATATTAATATAAACCAATAATAAAACTTTCACGAGATTCGTATTTAACATACAAAATTACCACTGACACTCTCTACATATAGCCATCCATACAACAATTATAGCACTACAGACGAAGATTCTCTTATCCATGCATCTACATTAATCACATATATATGTATAATTATTGATGACACTTAATAACATTTATAATGTTTCCATGTATCTATAACTGTTTCTATAAAATGTTTCCATAACATTTAAAAATTACCAGGTAAGCTTAATAACACCATTTGTAACTAAAATTATTCATGCTTTAGTAATGGCATCCAGAATGGAGTATGAACCCAGTTCACCGCTGAGCTATGATGTAGAGGAAGATGAACTCTGCTCTGGACGCTCCAGTCCAGGTACTATTCGGGAGAATGCTTCAGAGTGTAGCACACAAGCTGACGATTGTGAAACCGTAACAACGATGAGGGTGGAAGTGAATAACAAACACAGACACCAACCAAACCAACCAACACCTTTGAACCAACCAACACCTCTGGAAAAAGCACGACGCATTGCCAAACATACTGTACGACCAAAAACATCTGACGTACGAAAAAATCTTGAATCATTCCGAACTAGAACGAATAGAAATAATCAGGCAATCCAAACAAATCAAGCAGACATAACGGAACATAACAATACGAAAACTAGCTACCAACATGATAGACCAGTGAACAACAATATAAATCGACATAATCAACGTAACAGCCAAAATATATCACCATTGATGCCAAATCACACACACCCTGTTAGGCCTCCGCCTCCAGTTGAAGATATAACCAAAAATAACTATAGAACGCAACAACATGTACAACAAAGATGGTTCGAGAGGAACTCCTCACCTATTTGACCGAAAAATCTCAGAATCCCATATCCGGTAACACTCCGCAGTAACAACAAAAATCATTCTATCATCAGTCTACAAACGAACAGTCACCGATTTCAACAGTAACTGAGACGATTTGTTTCACACAAATGGATCCGCGAAACCTAAATAAACCACATGGCAGTGAGTATAACCCTTTACTGTCATACAGAACATAGGCCCTATATGCCATTTAAGTCTAAAATGTACAATTTTGTGATAACACCTCTGCACAATTTGAAAGATAGAGTATCCAAATTCTTTCCCCATTAACATCAGAAAACACAAACACTGTGAAAAGAAGTACTAAAAATAAGGGAAGAGACAAGATACTCCAGGCCTTTTACACTATACTTAAGCAATTCTACAGTCTCACTGAACGATTTTAAAATGATTATATTTATGAGTTCAAACTACCACTAGTATGCTCATTTGAACAGCTAGTGGCCAAAGCATCGCAAGAGTTGTCAGCAAATAGCGTATTTGTCCACGAAATATTCCAGCTGAGTTTCAATTTTCTACATCCAACACCAAAGGACGTTCAGAATAACAATTATAGAGTTCACGAAACGAAATTCATCCATAATTTGATCTACTATACCTTTTTTTGGGATAAAGTAAACTACTGACAGAAATTTTATACATATTAACAACCAGCTCACTTCACCATGCTTTCTCAACTATGGATATAAAATCAAACATGAATACTTAACCGGGACCTTAATTTCGACCCGATAAAAAACTATCAACCACGATATGCACATGAAAGACATCTTATTCTAGCCTTAGAAGCGCTCGAACTGTGTGAAGAACATCACAGGTACCATCTTGAGGGAAGCGTCTCGAATTTTTCATTCCAAAACCGAGTCGACTTCCATATTCATAGAAAAAAACCGATTTAGAAAAGGAAATTCGATAAGTTTTGATTACTAGTTTTGATAACTTAACCGATATGTAAGCCGACCTACCCTCAAAAGATGACCACTTTATAAACAAATACAACAAATACAAAGATCATACCAATCACCCGGAACAAAATAATCAACTATAATCGAACTATAATCAAACAAACTGACTCATACTAAACTGATTTTAGACGAGCAGAACTACTAACCTCATAACCCAAATTCATTTGTAATAGACAAAAATCGTATTCGTTGTGTTTCATGTCTTCAATCAATGTTTTTAATTAATGTCTTCAATCAAAACATTCGACTGTAAACCAATAGAACTTGAAAACAGAACAGAACATGAAGCAATATGGAATGTAGTAAAAGACAATTGGACACGAAGTTGGAATTATTATTCAAGAGAACTCACAACGGATGTAACAAATCTCTTCTAAATTTTACACAGAAACTAAAAGTCAACGCCGACAATCAAAAATAGAAGTAACCAGTCAAAATGCAAATGGTTCAGTAACAGGACCACAGGATAAAATCATAGAACACTACGACAGCGACGTTAACGAGATCAGTAATGATAAATATTACGAATTAAACAAAATTAGTTTGTTTAAATTCAAACCATTAGACCTAGAAATGACAAAAACTGAAGTACAATTACTTTCTAAAGCACGAGCAGTTGAAAAAAAGCCTTTGCTGTAACAGGAACCATAAAAAAGAGAGTTGAAAGGTGTTCACAACACACCGACCATATCAGAGATAACAGACCAAGCTACTTTTACTCAGATGCGACAAGAACAAAAATTTTACATTCAGACGATTTAAGAAACGATCTAGCAAGAATAAACCTATTAAAAAACACAAATACAGACCAACAAATTTTAACATATCATTTGATTTTATGAAGAACCAACAATTACAGGAAAAACTAGAACAAGGTCAAGGAAGAATACAATTCAACCAGAAAACACCAACGATACCACAATACGGAATATTAGTATACGACTATACCTACCCAATATGGATATCCACAGCAGTTATATACCCACAATCAAATTGTCCAAAAAGACGTAGAAAACAAAATCAGGTAGATATCCTCGACTGGACTCTAGAAATTAAAGAAGTGTCACTATTACTTAACCTAGAAGCCGAAGAAAAATCACTATCAGGAACAAAATTACCATATGATATTCAAAGAGAAGAATAACCGACACCTCTATCAAAAGCTATAATAGTTTCGGAACCCCAGACACACTGTCAACTATTTGAACTAATTAGATTCGATGCATTTATGGTAAATTAACAACAACGATATTGGATAGAAACTAACGCAGAATGGACAACTGTCCAAGAACACGATTCTTCAAAAAAGATGAAGATGAATAACACCAAAACACAAATAGCTACCAGATTCGAAGTATACCCAAAAACCGAAAATGAATGTGGATCACATGGACCAATACATAAAACCGAATACGATGATATTTGCATCTTGTATGAATACGGATTCGTTATGAATACCGGAAAAGAAATAACAAAACAAAAAGATAAATTTGAAAACAAAACATGTATAAAAATCAAATCAAATTCAATAACCTCAGACCATACATGATAAGAGAATGAATAAAACAAACATTTCTTTTACGGTTTTGTAACGAAAAACACACATATGAACATGAAAATGGACCTTTATATGAGCGGCATATAATCAACGTTAAGTCTACAAGCAATAGAATTCTACTCGAAAATTTGTGAACAAACGAGAAACCTCAGACATTTGACCTTAACATAAGTACAGAAAAATACACCACTTCTCGGATGTATTTTAAGAGGAGACAGATCAATATTTGTTAAACAAGAAGGAATAAACGTAATGAAAATGTACAAATGTGCAAAAACACTCATCGCCACTGTATGTACCACAAGAAATAGAATATTATTGCAAAATATCAATCTTATATAAAAACAGAGTACAATACGTACACCAGCTAACCAGGCAAATTTACCTATGGGCAAATAAAGTGCCATGTTCTCAGAATAACTTTGACCAACTAATTTCAGTAGACACTGAAGGAACAGCAGGATACAGAGTAACACCATACCCAGTAAAAGTATTAACCAAACTAAATACCATATAACCAGAGATGATTGAACTCGAAAACATTTTTTGTAAAGCTAGCAAAGCATTTTTAGTAAAGCTAGTGTAATCGAAAGCGGAATCTATAGTAAAGAACAACTATTACAAGAAAGTCAAAGAGATCTATTACAAGAATATATGAGAGACTGAGAAAAACCATCACAAGAAGCAACCTTGGCAAACGCACAAAAACTTATGGAACTGGAACAACTAGGACTCTTAGAAACCTACAAGAGTTATGAAAATTCATTCAGATTGTCAAAAGATCTAAACATTAATGGATACAACTTTAAAATCGATCAAACAAGTGTAAATTGGAAAGAAATTTTTAATGGAGAATGGTTAAAAGACCAAACAATAACCATACATGGCTAGCCATGGTACGTATTCGAAAAAATGGCTACAATATATGCAATATTAAGCATGCTACTATTCCAAACAAACCAAATTATAAAATTATATAATGCTTTCGCAATACACAAAGCAATTGGAAAACAAGCAAGCGTAACGAAAACATTATTAACCGGAATATTTGGAATATTTTTACAGACCTTAACACAACTAGTAGACCAAATTGAAGACGAAGGACAAATTCTTTACGATAAATTTTTCGGAGGCACTCGACAGACACAACACACATATTAACTAACAATACTAACGACGAACCCACAGAAGTCTATGTTGATACATATTAAAGACATTATAAGAAAACCATTCGAAGAAAAGAAAATTGTTTACAACTACGAACCTTAGAATCACCGAAACAACAAAAACCATCTTTACCTGAACCAAAATTTTTACCTGACCCATTTGGAGTAGATCCAATAACCACCATATCAGAAAGTGAGAGAACAAATGAAAAAGTACAGCTACCACTACCAACAATCATAACACCATTACCAGCATACCAGCGCTTGGGCGCACAACAACTACCAAGTGCGCCACCGTTACAGCAGAAAACGTCACAAGTTCATGAAACATCATATAAGATACCACAACCTGTGATAAAAAACAACCTACAGCATATGAAATACCTCAACCTACAACATGTAACCAAAAACCACTATAACCAACAGTAAAACTCATGGGAATTCAAAATCCAAAATCCACCACCAATAGATTTTGAACAAATAAAAATAACAGCAAATAGAATGCACAACCGAAGCCATATTTTAGACATAATTAATAATGAAGATCAAACACACAAAAATGATGTCACCTATCTTGACAACCATTCAACTGAAAATTATGACGTATAAGTCCTATATTATCATAACCACGATCAATTATCACAACCACGATTTACTACCGTAACTAAGATATTAACCATAATATTAATATTATTAACAGTTATAATATTTGTTGTCATATTAATATAAACCAATCATAACACTTTCGCGAGAGTTGTTTTCAACAAACAAAACTACCACTGACACTCTCTACATATAGCCATCCATACACATTCATAATTCATTTTTTTTTTTAAATTAACACCTAACAACATTTCATTTCAGTACTACCACAATTACAGTACTACAGGCGAAGATTCTCTTATCCATACATCTACATTATATGTATAATAATTAAGGAGACTTAATAACATTTATAATGTTTCCATATATCTATAACTGTTTCCATAAAATGTTTCCATAACATTTAAAATTTTACCACGTAAGGTTAATAACACCATATGTAACTAAAGTTATTCATGCTTTAGTAATGGCATCCAGAATGGAGTATGAACCCAATTCACCGCTCAGCTATGATGTAGAGGAAGGTGAACTGAGCTCTTGACGCTCCAGTCCAGGTACTATTCGGGAGAATGCTTCAGAGTGTAGCACAGAAACTGACGATGAAACCGTAACAACGATGAGGGTGGAAGTAAATAACGAACAAAGACACCCACCAAACCAACCAACACCATTGAACCAACCAACACCTCTGGAAAAAGCACGACTCATTGCCGAACATACTGTACGACAGAAGGCATCTGACGTACGGAAAAATCATTCCGAACTAGAACGAATAGAAATAATCAGGCAAACCAAACAAATCAAGCAGACATAACAGAACATAAAAATACGAAACCCAACTAAAAACATAATAGACCAGTAAAAAACTATATACATCAACATAATCAACGGAACAACCAAAATGTATCAACACCGATGCCAATGCACCCACCCTCTGCTAGGCCTTTGCCTCCAGTTGAAGATATAGCCACAAATATCTATAGAATGCAACAACATGTACAACAAAGATGGTTCGATAGGAACTCCTCACGTATTAGATCGAACAACCTCAGATTCCCATATGCGGTAATACCCCGCAGTAACAACAAAAAATCACTCCTTCATCAGTCTACAAACAAACAGTCACCGATTTCAACAGTAAGCTCGCTATATATTAACGACCAGCTCACTTCACCATACTTTCTCAACTATGGATATAAAATCAAACATGACTACTTAACCGGGACCATACGTAATTTCGACCCGATAAAAAAATTTTATGTGTTTCAACCACGATATGCACCTGAAATACCGCTTATTCTACCCTTAGAAGCGCTCGAACCTTGTGACAAATATGACACGTACCATCTGGAAGGAAGCGTCTCAAATTTATCATTCGAAAACCGAGTCGACTTCCATGTTCATAGAAAAACAACCGATTTAGAAAAGGAAATTCGAAAAGCCGTATAGGCATCGATCACTAATATTAGTATTGATAACTTAACCGATATGTTAGCCGACCTACTTTCAAAGGACGACCACTGTATAAACGAAAACAACAAATACAAAGATCATATCAATAGCCAGAACAAACTAATCAACTATAATCAAATTAAAATCAAACAAACCGACTGATACTAAACTGATTATAGACGAGTAGAACTACTAACATCATAACCCCATTTTATTTGTAATAGACAAAAATCGTATTCGTTGTATTTCATGTCTTCAATCAATGTCTTTAATCAATGTTTTCAATCAATGCATATATTCATTTTGTATTCAAAGTCTACACTTAATATTCAAAAAAATTCGCTGCATAAATTGATGTTGCCCTAGTATTTAATATCGATCAAGCTTCAACCTACATTTTAGTTGATAAAATTCAAAAATGCTAATTTACACAACTCATTATTTAATTGAAAAATTAAAAAAAAATTTTTTCTTCGATTAAGATAGTTATCTCACCCTTAGTTTATAAAGTACATGTATATATGCAGACTTTCCGTAGTTAGATACATGCAAACACCATGTAATATGTATATAATAATAATACAAAAGGAACTAGTAGTACAAACTTGATAGTTTAGGCAATGACCCAACATAAATAACACTCATTGTACCATACAATGAAATATTTACTCAAACCGTTATGAGTAATTTGCAATAAACACGTAATAATAAGAACAGTGTGTCATTAAATTGAACACTAACACGTAAGACACTAGAGTATGTAACAATAAATAGTAAAAACAATGACATAACAAAAGTTCAAAAAGCGAACATGATATCACAACAATTACAATGGAACAAAACAAATTAGATACAAACCCACGTTTAAAAACAATTCAAGAACACCATCCATTAAAAAATTATACTCGAAACCTCGTAACGAATTGACTTATGAGAAATAACCATATTCGCAATTCGAAATTTACAAACCTCAAATAACTACGAAAGTGACAAACGATTCTAAGATCATACATAATACCAATGATCTATAAACATTGATCCATTGAACCATAAATAACACACAATAAAACGGTAACACAGTAACTACACGCATGCAAGAATAATAACGTCAATACACTAAAGCTATATCACAAATGTGAAACAGATTCCAACATGAATAAACACTCCAGAACAATTTAGGACAAAACCAGTTACTTATAAATTGATAACTCAATTTACAGTAACAACTTACAAGTATACATGTATACATCATAACAATCTGCTTAACCGGTCAGCTCTATCTCAGATAGTTCTGTGATTTGTACTCTCAGACTCAGTAAAAAAGTTTGTCGAAGGTTCAAATATCATTCGTATGTCGTGTTAAGTGTACCTCTACAAATAATAAGCGTATTGAAAGCACCGTTTAGAAAATTTACGGAAACGGAGAAATACCACTAAATTTCAAAATGAAAAACGATATTGGAACATCTAACAATCACTTATAGAAAAGAAATGTGACATAACCTTTAATGTGACACATGACTCAAGGAGACTCAAAAATTAAATAATACATGTTCCACTTCGCTTAACAAATTAACATGGCTGAAAAACCCATATCAATTACTCTCGATTTCTCCACCGAATTCTATCACATGCAACCGCACAAAAAACATTAGGAAAAAACCGTTCAACAGTTAACAAGTTTTTTTCGCTCCAACCGGGAGGAATACTGCGTAATTAAATCCATAACTTAGTTATAATGTAACCAAGTAAAACAAAGAACATCTAACAGCTAAAACTTATCAAAAAGATGTCAGATAAGTCAGGTAAGCCGCCGGAAATCAGAAGCGCCTCCGACGTCAGCAACTGGATCGACCCGAAAGGATATCTACCCACTGGAAGTGGTAAGGGAATAGATACTTTTGTGGTTGTTGATGACAACCCGACAAAGCAACATACTTCAAAAAGAAAAGAAAATAGGTAAGAGAGAAGAAAGGAATTAACTAACTGTATTAATCAGAATTACTCCAAAAAAAACTCAGCAAGCCGGAAAGATGGAGTCAATCCTGATTGACATCCAACAAACTGAGAAAAAAAACTTTATTTATGAAAATAAATAAAGTCCTAAATAACCGATACTGATTGGTTGATAAATACTAACTACCTTCCCTTAAATGTTTAGCTATTTCCCTTTCACTCTTTTAGTTGATGCCTATCAGAGTCAGACCTGGTATAATATTAAAAAGTTTTTCTCTCTCTCTACTCCGCTCTTGTTTTATATTGAGATATACGTTTGACTTTAGCATTGGGGCCCGTGCATACTCTACTGAATCTCAGAAAGAAGAGTAACAGACTAGAGATCTAGAACTTTAGTTAGTCAGGTGAGCTTTAAGATTATATAATACTCTTGAGACGCCATAAGCCTTTGATAAGGTAACCTCGCAAGGTAAACCTACCGGAAGAAGTCTTACCTCCGAAAGTGTACGTTAGAAATCAATAGCCAACCTTTGTAGCCTTAACGTTCATCAATTAATGTGGCCGTTCATCAATTTCGGTTTTGGCGCCGTTTACTGTTTCTGTTTTTTGCCACTTTTATTGTTGTGACAGGAACTCAAAGTGTGTAACAAAATTTTCAAAATCATTTGAACCCGTAAAGGGCTCTGGCAACAGCGTTTTTGAGCATCTCGGCGCCATCCGTATTTTATTTAAAAGCTGCTGTTATTCAAACTTTTTAAATAATTTAGTTCGAAGCCCGAAATACTTTTTTGGCACTCTATTTTAGCAGACATTAAATCTTAGTCACACTAAAATCTTTTCTTCGAAAAAATTCAAAAAACTGGAGGTTTAATGGTATATTTCAATTCAAAATATTGACGACACCGTTACTATAAAATTGACAGTTTATAATAGAAACCTTTTTCATCTAAATGTGCGAATTGTTCGCAAAACACTCATACAAAAATGCACAGTTTTCTCAGACACTGAAGGAAACACTATTATGGCAAAACAAAAAGGCGAAACGAGTTATGGCGAAACGAGTTATGGTTAAAGAAAAATGATAAAAGATTTTCAGAATGGCACGCTCTCTTTAGAATTGAAAGCAATTAACGGATATGCTGTAAAGGAGATGGTGTTGCGGTTTTTGGTCCCAAAAATATTGTCACAGAATGGAAAGTGAATTGAACCTGTTTGACAAAAAAATACACAATTGAAACTGGATGGAGTGCAAAGAAGAATTCACATGAAATTGAAACGATAACTTACTAATAAACATAACTAACAAACCGAACAAAGCATTTAAGACTAATAGAAATTATTTTTAAAAAAGGGGCATAAATTAGCAGCCGCAATGCCATTGAAATTTTTAAATTTTTTAAATCTTTCAGCAGGTGGAATTTTATTAAACAAATACAGGTTGTAACCAAAAATTTTCGTTTTAGTGTGCATAAAGAAACGCAATTACTGGTGTTCTAACAGATGAATACCATATAGTAGCATACTTCAATTATTTGTTTGCTAACATAGGTGTTTATACTGGTGATAATGTAAAACTATCCTATGTAAACTCATTTGCCCGCCCAGGAGCGATCAACTTTGATTAAAAAATTGAACGTTGCGTGCCTAAATCCATTGAGGAGCTGAATCTGCGTAAACCATTTGGTTCATGCACTGTGCTGGCCTGGGAAATTAGAGACTGAGCATCAACTTTTTGCCTGATCTCTCATACCTTTTAAATAAGTGTGCCAAAGCCAACATGTTTCAAAAACAACTCAAACATGCTGACAAGACAGCATTACAAAAAAGAAACTTTTTTAAAAGCTGCAATTTATCGGTCCCTAGAAGGAAATTATGTTTTTTTTTAATATTTGAAAACTTTACGTGCTAGAACATAAAACAAAATGTGACAATCCCGAAGGAAAAAAAGCGTATGCGATAACACTTCGTGAATCTATCACAAACAGAATCCGTAGTGAACAAACTGGTCCAAATTGGGTAGCTAGATGCTTCGGAGGACAACGGAACAGAGACAACTTGGAGTGAGCAAGCAAAAATTTTAAGACAATGAAAGTTTTCTTTGTGTTTGTCTTTGGGGCCCGTGCATACTCTACTGAATCTCAGAAAGAAGAGTAACAGACTAGAGATCTAGAACTTTAGTTAGTCAGGTGAGCTTTAAGATTATATAATACTCTTGAGACGCCATAAGCCTTTGATAAGGTAACCTCGCAAGGTAAACCTACCGGAAGAAGTCTTACCTCCGAAAGTGTACGTTAGAAATCAATAGCCAACCTTTGTAGCCTTAACGTTCATCAATTAATGTGGCCGTTCATCAATTTCGGTTTTGGCGCCCTTTACTGTTTCTGTTTTTTGCCACTTTTATTGTTGTGACAGGAACTCAAAGTGTGTAACAAAATTTTCAAAATCATTTGAACCCGTAAAGGGCTCTGGCAACAGCGTTTTTGAGCATCTCGGCGCCATCCGTATTTTATTTAAAAGCTGCTGTTATTCAAACTTTTTAAATAATTTAGTTCGAAGCCCGAAATACTTTTTTGGCACTCTATTTTAGCAGACATTAAATCTTAGTCACACTAAAATCTTTTCTTCGAAAAAATTCAAAAAACTGGGGGTTTAATGGTATATTTCAATTCAAAATATTGACGACACCGTTACTATAAAATTGACAGTTTATAATAGAAACCTTTTTCATCTAAATGTGCGAATTGTTCGCAAAACACTCATACAAAAATGCACAGTTTTCTCAGACACTGAAGGAAACACTATTATGGCAAAACAAAAAGGCGAAACGAGTTATGGCGAAACGAGTTATGGTTAAAGAAAAATGATAAAAGATTTTCAGAATGGCACGCTCTCTTTAGAATTGAATGCAATTAACGGATATGCTGTAAAGGAGATGGTGTTGCGGTTTTTGGTCCCAAAAATATTGTCACAGAATGGAAAGTGAATTGAACCTGTTTGACAAAAAAATACACAATTGAAATTGGATGGAGTGCAAAGAAGAATTCACATGAAATTGAAACGATAACTTACTAATAAACATAACTAACAAACCGAACAAAGCATTCAAGACTAATAGAAATTATTTTTAAAAAAGGGGCATAAATTAGCAGCCGCAATGCCATTGAAATTTTTAAATTTTTTAAATCTTTCAGCAGGTGGAATTTTATTAAACAAATACAGGTTGTAACCAAAAATTTTCGTTTTAGTGTGCATAAAGAAACGCAATTACTGGTGTTCTAACAGATGAATACCATATAGTAGCATACTTCAATTATTTGTTTGCTAACATAGGTGTTTATACTGGTGATAATGTAAAACTATCCTATGTAAACTCATTTGCCCGCCCAGGAGCGATCAACTTTGATTAAAAAATTGAACGTTGCGTGCCTAAATCCATTGAGGAGCTGAATCTGCGTAAACCATTTGGTTCATGCACTGTGCTGGCCTGGGAAATTAGAGACTGAGCATCAACTTTTTGCCTGATCTCTCATACCTTTTAAATAAGTGTGCCAAAGCCAACATGTTTCAAAAACAACTCAAACATGCTGACAAGACAGCATTACAAAAAAGAAACTTTTTTAAAAGCTGCAATTTATCGGTCCCTAGAAGGAAATTATGTTTTTTTTTAATATTTGAAAACTTTACGTGCTAGAACATAAAACAAAATGTGACAATCCCGAAGGAAAAAAAGCGTATGCGATAACACTTCGTGAATCTATCACAAACAGAATCCGTAGTGAACAAACTGGTCCAAATTGGGTAGCTAGATGCTTCGGAGGACAACGGAACAGAGACAACTTGGAGTGAGCAAGCAAAAATTTTAAGACAATGAAAGTTTTCTTTGTGTTTGTAGCCGTCACGGATGTGGTCTGTTATCAATGAGGGAACTATCACCTTTGAAAAATTGATTTCTACCTGCGCTCATAAGTTTTCAACTGAGGTAATATCAGTTTGTCTATTAAATACTATTGGCTCAATTAGAATAGACTTAAACATTAATTTACAAAAAAGATCACAAAAATCAGGTGCCTGGCCTAAAGTACAGAAAATTTACCAATCTGTATAAAACAATTGCAAAAAAATTCTCCGACTGCGTTTCAACAAAATCTATTTTAGCTGCATGCTAACGGATTGCATCTTTCAAACATGGGAGTTAAGGTGTTGTTAAATCAACTCGGAGGAAGATATATTGACAACGGTATTGAAACTTCAGTAATAGAAAAAACGTCATGAAACTTCAGTAATAGAAAAAACGTCAAAGAAATGTAATCTCTCAAGTCGCAATCAAACACATTCACAAATCATTCAGTCACATTCAAATCATTCAGGGTACTGTCGATAAAAACTATTCAAGTTTTAAGTTATTTACTTTTCCCATTGATGGAGTTCTTAAGTAGAAACCCGGTCCAATGAAAAACTACGACATAGGAATTATAGTTTTGCCGGTGTATGATAGAAAATTTTGTCAGTTCAGCGCGCAAAGTGTTCTTAAAATACGTAGTCAATAACGCAAAAAAATTCTGAGACAAAATAGAGCGCACAGAAACTCTGAGCGCACAAGATCACTGAACGATTTTAAAATGATTATATTTATGAGTTCAAACTACCACTAGTATGCTCATTTGAACAGCTAGTGGCCAAAGCATCGCAAGAGTTGTCAGCAAATAGCGTATTTGTCCACGAAATATTCCAGCTGAGTTTCAATTTTCTACATCCAACACCAAAGGACGTTCAGAATAACAATTATAGAGTTCACGAAACGAAATTCATCCATAATTTGATCTACTATACCTTTTTTTGGGATAAAGTAAACTACTGACAGAAATTTTATACATATTAACAACCAGCTCACTTCACCATGCTTTCTCAACTATGGATATAAAATCAAACATGAATACTTAACCGGGACCTTAATTTCGACCCGATAAAAAACTATCAACCACGATATGCACATGAAAGACATCTTATTCTAGCCTTAGAAGCGCTCGAACTGTGTGAAGAACATCACAGGTACCATCTTGAGGGAAGCGTCTCGAATTTTTCATTCCAAAACCGAGTCGACTTCCATATTCATAGAAAAAAACCGATTTAGAAAAGGAAATTCGATAAGTTTTGATTACTAGTTTTGATAACTTAACCGATATGTAAGCCGACCTACCCTCAAAAGATGACCACTTTATAAACAAATACAACAAATACAAAGATCATACCAATCACCCGGAACAAAATAATCAACTATAATCGAACTATAATCAAACAAACTGACTCATACTAAACTGATTTTAGACGAGCAGAACTACTAACCTCATAACCCAAATTCATTTGTAATAGACAAAAATCGTATTCGTTGTGTTTCATGTCTTCAATCAATGTTTTTAATTAATGTCTTCAATCAAAACATTCGACTGTAAACCAATAGAACTTGAAAACAGAACAGAACATGAAGCAATATGGAATGTAGTAAAAGACAATTGGACACGAAGTTGGAATTATTATTCAAGAGAACTCACAACGGATGTAACAAATCTCTTCTAAATTTTACACAGAAACTAAAAGTCAACGCCGACAATCAAAAATAGAAGTAACCAGTCAAAATGCAAATGGTTCAGTAACAGGACCACAGGATAAAATCATAGAACACTACGACAGCGACGTTAACGAGATCAGTAATGATAAATATTACGAATTAAACAAAATTAGTTTGTTTAAATTCAAACCATTAGACCTAGAAATGACAAAAACTGAAGTACAATTACTTTCTAAAGCACGAGCAGTTGAAAAAAAGCCTTTGCTGTAACAGGAACCATAAAAAAGAGAGTTGAAAGGTGTTCACAACACACCGACCATATCAGAGATAACAGACCAAGCTACTTTTACTCAGATGCGACAAGAACAAAAATTTTACATTCAGACGATTTAAGAAACGATCTAGCAAGAATAAACCTATTAAAAAACACAAATACAGACCAACAAATTTTAACATATCATTTGATTTTATGAAGAACCAACAATTACAGGAAAAACTAGAACAAGGTCAAGGAAGAATACAATTCAACCAGAAAACACCAACGATACCACAATACGGAATATTAGTATACGACTATACCTACCCAATATGGATATCCACAGCAGTTATATACCCACAATCAAATTGTCCAAAAAGACGTAGAAAACAAAATCGGGTAGATATCCTCGACTGGACTCTAGAAATTAAAGAAGTGTCACTATTACTTAACCTAGAAGCCGAAGAAAAATCACTATCAGGAACAAAATTACCATATGATATTCAAAGAGAAGAATAACCGACACCTCTATCAAAAGCTATAATAGTTTCGGAACCCCAGACACACTGTCAACTATTTGAACTAATTAGATTCGATGCATTTATGGTAAATTAACAACAACGATATTGGATAGAAACTAACGCAGAATGGACAACTGTCCAAGAACACGATTCTTCAAAAAAGATGAAGATGAATAACACCAAAACACAAATAGCTACCAGATTCGAAGTATACCCAAAAACCGAAAATGAATGTGGATCACATGGACCAATACATAAAACCGAATACGATGATATTTGCATCTTGTATGAATACGGATTCGTTATGAATACCGGAAAAGAAATAACAAAACAAAAAGATAAATTTGAAAACAAAAAATGTATAAAAATCAAATCAAATTCAATAACCTCAGACCACACATGATAAGAGAATGAATAAAACAAACATTTCTTTTACGGTTTTGTAACGAAAAACACACATATGAACATGAAAATGGACCTTTATATGAGCGGCATATACTCAAGGTTAAGTCTACAAGCAATAGAATTCTACTCGAAAATTTGTGAACAAACGAGAAACCTCAGACATTTGACCTTAACATAAGTACAGAAAAATACACCACTTCTCGGATATATTTTAAGAGGAGACAGATCAATATTTGTTAAACAAGAAGGAATAAACGTAATGAAAATGTACAAATGTGCAAAAACAGTCATCGCCACTGTATGTACCACAAGAAATAGAATATTATTGCAAAATATCAATCTTATATAAAAACAGAGTACAATACGTACACCAGCTAACCAGGCAAATTTACCTATGGGCAAATAAAGTGCCATGTTCTCAGAATAACTTTGACCAACTAATTTCAGTAGACACTGAAGGAACAGCAGGATACAGAGTAACACCATACCCAGTAAAAGTATTAACCAAACTAAATACCATATAACCAGAGATGATTGAACTCGAAAACATTTTTTGTAAAGCTAGCAAAGCATTTTTAGTAAAGCTAGTGTAATCGAAAGCGGAATCTATAGTAAAGAACAACTATTACAAGAAAGTCAAAGAGATCTATTACAAGAATATATGAGAGACTGAGAAAAACCATTACAAGAAGCAACCTTGGCAAACGCACAAAAACTTATGGAACTCGAACAACTAGGACTCTTAGAAACCTACAAGAGTTATGAAAATTCACTCAGATTGTCAAAAGATCTAAACATTAATGGATACAACTTTAAAATCGATCAAACAAGTGTAAATTGGAAAGAAATTTTTAATGGAGAATGGTTAAAAGACCAAACAATAACCATACATGGCTAGCCATGGTACGTATTCGAAAAAATGGCTACAATATATGCAATATTAAGCATGCTACTATTCCAAACAAACCAAATTATAAAATTATATAATGCTTTCGCAATACACAAAGCAATTGGAAAACAAGCAAGCATAACGAAAACATTATTAACCGGAATATTTGGAATATTTTTACAGACCTTAACACAACTAGTAGACCAAATTGAAGACGAAGGAAAAATTCTTTACGATAAATTTTTCGGAGGCACTCGACAGACACAACACACATATTAACTAACAATACTAACGACGAACCCACAGAAGTCTATGTTGATACATATTAAAGGCATTATAAGAAAACCATTCGAACAAAAGAAAATTGTTTACAACTACGAACCTTAGAATCACCGAAACAACAAAAACCATCTTTACCTGAACCAAAATTTTTACCTGACCCATTTGGAGTAGATCCAATAACCACCATATCAGAAAGTGAGAGAACAAATGAAAAAGTACAGCTACCACTACCAACAATCATAACACCATTACCAGCATACCAGCGCTTAGGCGCACAACAACTACCAAGTGCGCCACCGTTACAGCAGAAAACGTCACAAGTTCATGAAACATCATATAAGATACCACAACCTGTGATAAAAAACAACCTACAGCATATGAAATACCTCAACCTACAACATGTAACCAAAAACCACTAATACCAACAGTAAAACTCATGGGAATTCAAAATCCAAAATCCACCACCAATAGATTTTGAACAAATAAAAATAACAGCAAATAGAATGCACAACCGAAGCCATATTTTAGACATAATTAATAATGAAGATCAAACACACAAAAATGATGTCACCTATCTTGACAACCATTCAACTGAAAATTATGACGTATAAGTCCTATATTATCATAACCACGATCAATTATCACAACCACGATTTAGTACCGTAACTAAGATATTAACCATAATATTAATATTATTAACAGTTATAATATTTGTTGTCATATTAATATAAACCAATCATAACACTTTCGCGAGAGTTGTTTTCAACAAACAAAACTACCACTGACACTCTCTACATATAGCCATCCATACACATTCATAATTCATTTTTTTTTTTAAATTAACACCTAACAACATTTCATTTCAGTACTACCACAATTACAGTACTACAGGCGAAGATTCTCTTATCCATACATCTACATTATATGTATAATAATTAAGGAGACTTAATAACATTTATAATGTTTCCATATATCTATAACTGTTTCCATAAAATGTTTCCATAACATTTAAAATTTTACCACGTAAGGTTAATAACACCATATGTAACTAAAGTTATTCATGCTTTAGTAATGGCATCCAGAATGGAGTATGAACCCAATTCACCGCTCAGCTATGATGTAGAGGAAGGTGAACTGAGCTCTTGACGCTCCAGTCCAGGTACTATTCGGGAGAATGCTTCAGAGTGTAGCACAGAAACTGACGATGAAACCGTAACAACGATGAGGGTGGAAGTAAATAACGAACAAAGACACCCACCAAACCAACCAACACCATTGAACCAACCAACACCTCTGGAAAAAGCACGACTCATTGCCGAACATACTGTACGACAGAAGGCATCTGACGTACGGAAAAATCATTCCGAACTAGAACGAATAGAAATAATCAGGCAAACCAAACAAATCAAGCAGACATAACAGAACATAAAAATACGAAACCCAACTAAAAACATAATAGACCAGTAAAAAACTATATACATCAACATAATCAACGGAACAACCAAAATGTATCAACACCGATGCCAATGCACCCACCCTCTGCTAGGCCTTTGCCTCCAGTTGAAGATATAGCCACAAATATCTATAGAATGCAACAACATGTACAACAAAGATGGTTCGATAGGAACTCCTCACATATTAGATCGAACAACCTCAGATTCCCATATGCGGTAATACCCCGCAGTAACAACAAAAAATCACTCCTTCATCAGTCTACAAACAAACAGTCACCGATTTCAACAGTAAGCTCGCTATATATTAACGACCAGCTCACTTCACCATACTTTCTCAACTATGGATATAAAATCAAACATGACTACTTAACCGGGACCATACGTAATTTCGACCCGATAAAAAAATTTTATGTGTTTCAACCACGATATGCACCTGAAATACCGCTTATTCTACCCTTAGAAGCGCTCGAACCTTGTGACAAATATGACACGTACCATCTGGAAGGAAGCGTCTCAAATTTATCATTCGAAAACCGAGTCGACTTCCATGTTCATAGAAAAACAACCGATTTAGAAAAGGAAATTCGAAAAGCCGTATAGGCATCGATCACTAATATTAGTATTGATAACTTAACCGATATGTTAGCCGACCTACTTTCAAAGGACGACCACTGTATAAACGAAAACAACAAATACAAAGATCATATCAATAGCCAGAACAAACTAATCAACTATAATCAAATTAAAATCAAACAAACCGACTGATACTAAACTGATTATAGACGAGTAGAACTACTAACATCATAACCCCATTTTATTTGTAATAGACAAAAATCGTATTCGTTGTATTTCATGTCTTCAATCAATGTCTTTAATCAATGTTTTCAATCAATGCATATATTCATTTTGTATTCAAAGTCTACACTTAATATTCAAAATAATTCGCTGCATAAATTGATGTTGCCCTAGTATTTAATATCGATCAAGCTTCAACCTACATTTTAGTTGATAAAATTCAAAAATGCTAATTTACACAACTCATAATTTAATTGAAAAATTAAAAAAAATTTTTTTCTTCGATTAAGATAGTTATCTCACCCTTAGTTTATAAATGTACATATATATATGCAGACTTTCCGTAGTTAGATACATGCAAACACCATGTAATATGTATATAATAATAATACAAAAGGAACTAGTAGTACAAACTTGATAGTTTAGGCAATGACCCAACATAAATAACACTCATTGTACCATACAATGAAATATTTACTCAAACCGTTATGAGTAATTTGCAATAAACACGTAATAATAAGAACAGTGTGTCATTAAATTGAACACTAACACGTAAGACACTAGAGTATGTAACAATAAATAGTAAAAACAATGACATAACAAAAGTTCAAAAAGCGAACATGATATCACAACAATTACAATGGAACAAAACAAATTAGATACAAACCCACGTTTAAAAACAATTCAAGAACACCATCCATTAAAAAAATATACTCGAAACCTCGTAACGAATTGACTTATGAGAAATAACCATATTCGCAATTCGAAATTTACAAACCTCAAATAACTACGAAAGTGACAAACGATTCTAAGATCATACATAATACCAATGATCTATAAACATTGATCCATTGAACCATAAATAACACACAATAAAACGGTAACACAGTAACTACACGCATGCAAGAATAATAACGTCAATACACTAAAGCTATATCACAAATGTGAAACAGATTCCAACATGAATAAACACTCCAGAACAATTTTGGACAAAACCAGTTACTTATAAATTGATAACTCAATTTACAGTAACAACTTACAAGTATACATGTATACATCATAACAATCTGCTTAACCGGTCAGCTCTATCTCAGATAGTTCTGTGATTTGTACTCTCAGGCTCAGTAAAAAAGTTTGTCGAAGGTTCAAATATCATTCGTATGTCGTGTTAAGTGTACCTCTACAAATAATAAGCGTATTGAAAGCACCGTTTAGAAAATTTACGGAAACGGAGAAATACCACTAAATTTCAAAATGAAAAACGATATTGGAACATCTAACAATCACTTATAGAAAAGAAATGTGACATAACCTTTAATGTGACACATGACTCAAGGAGACTCAAAAATTAAATAATACATGTTCCACTTCGCTTAACAAATTAACATGGCTGAAAAACCCATATCATTTACTCTCGATTTCTCCACCGAATTCTATCACATGCAACCGAACAAAAAACATTAGGAAAAAACCGTTCAACAGTTAACAAGATTTTTTCGCTCCAACCGGGAGGAATACTGCGTAATTAAATCCATAACTTAGTTATAATGTAACCAAGTAAAACAAAGAACATCTAACAGCTAAAACTTATCAAAAAGATGTCAGATAAGTCAGGTAAGCCACCGGAAATCAGAAGCGCCTCCGACGTCAGCAACTGGATCGACCCGAAAGGATATCTACCCACTGGAAGTGGTAAGGGAATAGATACTTTTGTGGTTGTTGATGACAACCCGACAAAGCAACATACTTCAAAAAGAAAAGAAAATAGGTAAGAGAGAAGAAAGGAATTAACTAACTGTATTAATCAGAATTACTCCAAAAAAACTCAGCAAGCCGGAAAGATGGAGTCAATCCTGATTGACATCCAACAAACTGAGAAAAAAAACTTTATTTATGAAAATAAATAAAGTCCTAAATAACCGATACTGATTGGTTGATAAATACTAACTACCTTCCCTTAAATGTTTAGCTATTTCCCTTTCACTCTTTTAGTTGATGCCTATCAGAGTCAGACCTGGTATAATATTAAAAAGTTTTTCTCTCTCTCTACTCCGCTCTTGTTTTATATTGAGATATACATTTGACTTTAGCATTGGGGCCCGTGCATACTCTACTGAATCTCAGAAAGAAGAGTAACAGACTAGAAATCTAGAACTTTAGTTAGTCAGGTGAGCTTTGAGATTATATAATACTCTTGAGACGCCATAAGCCTTTGATAAGGTAACCTCGCAAGGTAAACCTACCGGAAGAAGTCTTACCTCCGAAAGTGCACGTTAGAAATCAATAGCCAACCTTTGTAGCCTTAACGTTCATCAATTAATGTGGCCGTTCATCAATTTCGGTTTTGGCGCCGTTTACTGTTTCTGTTTTTTGCCACTTTTATTGTTGTGACAGGAACTCAAAGTGTGTAACAAAATTTTCAAAATCATTTGAACCCGTAAAGGGCTCTGGCAACAGCGTTTTTGAGCATCTCGGCGCCATCCGTATTTTATTTAAAAGCTGCTGTTATTCAAACTTTTTAAATAATTTAGTTCGAAGCCCGAAATACTTTTTTGGCACTCTATTTTAGCAGACATTAAATCTTAGTCACACTAAAATCTTTTCTTCGAAAAAATTCAAAAAACAGGAGGTTTAATGGTATATTTCAATTCAAAATATTGACGACACCGTTACTATAAATTTGACAGTTTATAATAGAAACCTTTTTCATCTAAATGTGCGAATTGTTCGCAAAACACTCATACAAAAATGCACAGTTTTCTCAGACACTGAAGGAAACACTATTATGGCAAAACAAAAAGGCGAAACGAGTTATGGCGAAACGAGTTATGGTTAAAGAAAAATTATAAAAGATTTTCAGAATGGCACGCTCTCTTTAGAATTGAATGCAATTAACGGATATGCTGCAAAGGAGATGGTGTTGCGGTTTTTGGTCCCAAAAATATTGTCACAGAATGGAAAGTGAATTGAACCTGTTTGACAGAAAAATACACAATTGAAAATGGATGGAGTGCAAAGAAGAATTCACATGAAATTGAAACGATAACTTACTAATAAACATAACTAACAAACCGAACAAAGCATTCAAGACTAATAGAAATTATTTTTAAAAAAGGGGCATAAATTAGCAGCCGCAATGCCATTGAAATTTTTAAATTTTTTAAATCTTTCAGCGGGTGGAATTTTATTAAACAAATAACAGGTTGTAACCAAAAATTTTCGTTTTAGTGTGCATAAAGAAACGCAATTACTGGTGTTCTAACAGATGAATACCATATAGTAGCATACTTCAATTATTTGTTTGCTAACATAGGTGTTTATACTGGTGATAATGTAAAACTATCCTATGTAAACTCATTTGCCCGCCCAGGAGCGATCAACTTTGATTAAAAAATTGAACGTTGCGTGCCGCAATCCATTGAGGAGCTGAATCTGCATAAACCATTTGGTTCATGCACTGTGCTGGCCTGGGAAATTAGAGACTGAGCATCAACTTTTTGCCTGATCTCTCATACCTTTTAAATAAGTGTGCCAAAGCCAACATGTTTCAAAAACAACTCAAACATGCTGACAAGACAGCATTACAAAAAAGAAACTTTTTTAAAAGCTGCAATTTATCGGTCCCTAGAAGGAAATTATGTTTTTTTTAATATTTGAAAACTTTACGTGCTAGAACATAAAACAAAATGTGACAATCCCGAAGGAAAAAAAGCGTATGCGATAACACTTCGTGAATCTATCACAAACAGAATCCGTAGTGAACAAACTGGTCCAAATTGGGTAGCTAGATGCTTCGGAGGACAACGGAACAGAGACAACTTGGAGTGAGCAAGCAAAAATTTTAAGACAATGAAAGTTTTCTTTGTGTTTGTAGCCGTCACGGATGTTGGTCTGTTATCAATGAGGGAACTATCACCTTTGAAAAATTGATTTCTACCTGCGCTCATAAGTTTTCAACTGAGGTAATATCAGTTTGTCTATTAAATACTATTGGCTCAATTAGAATAGACTTAAACATTAATTTACAAAAAAGATCACAAAAATCAGGTGCCTGGCCTAAAGTACAGAAAATTTACCAATCTGTATAAAACAATTGCAAAAAAATTCTCCGACTGCGTTTCAACAAAATCTATTTTATCTGCATGCTAACGGATTGCATCTTTCAAACATGGGAGTTAAGGTGTTGTTAAATCAACTCGGAGGAAGATATATTGACAACGGTATTGAAACTTCAGTAATAGAAAAAACGTCATGAAACTTCAGTAATAGAAAAAACGTCAAAGAAATGTAATCTCTCAAGTCGCAATCAAACACATTCACAAATCATTCAGTCACATTCAAATCATTCAGGGTACCGTCGATAAAAACTATTCAAGTTTTAAGTTATTTACTTTTCCCATTGATGGAGTTCTTAAGTAGAAACCCGGTCCAATGAAAAACTACGACATAGGAATTATAGTTTTGCCGGTGTATGATAGAAAATTTTGTCAGTTCAGCGCGCAAAGTGTTCTTAAAATACGTAGTCAATAACGCAAAAAAATTCTGAGACAAAATAGAGCGCACAATTTTTGGCGTTACAGAGGTATGGTTACGCAAAACTGACAAAAATAGAATTGAGAATTTTTTCAGAAAGGCAAATTCTCCTTAGAATTGTTTGGTATAAACATGTTTGCTGTAAAAGAGGTGGTGTTGCTTTTTTGTTCTAAAAAAAGTCCACAGAACTAGAAAATGATTTGACTTTGTTTGACAGAAAACTATAGGGTTGATTTTGGATGGAATGCAAACAAAGTTTCGAAATAAAGTCGAACGACAAATTACTAATAAACATAACTTGCAAACCAAACAAAAGCAATCAAGGATATTAGATTTTTTACAAGAAATAATAGGAAGGAAAATGGCCGCCGCAATTTTGATAAAAAACAAAAGAATCATGTCCACGAAAGTTTTAACCTCTCAGCAAATTGAACATTAACATTCAAATAAAGGGTAATATGCAAGACTTCTCATTTTCGTGTGCCTTGAAAAATTTGATCGGTGACGTTCTAAGAGATGATTACAAAAAGGTCACATACTTCTCTTATTTGCTCGTTAACATTGGTGGGTTTATCAGATGATAAGGTAATCCTACGCTATGCAAAATCATTCAACCGCTCCATACTGTTTAATTTCGAAAATGATGAAGATTCTACTTCGAACTGTATGTTACCAGAAAGCACACTCGCTCTAAAATGGATTGCGATAAAACTATCTGCTATAAAGGCGGTGGTGTTGCGCTTTTTGTTCCCAAAAATTTGTCAGCAAAAATGAGAAGTGATTTGAATTTGTTTGACAAAAAACTATACGAGTGAATTTGGATGGAGTGCAAAGAGTTTTTCAAGTTAAAGTCGAACAACATCTTACTAACAAACAAAACTTACAAACCAAAGAAAAGCAATCAAAAACTTTAGAGTTTTTAAAAGAAAAATTAGGAATAATATTGCGTCCGCAATTTAACGAAAAACAAGAAAGTCATGCCCATGAAGTTTTTGCATCTCTCAGGATGTTTACTTTTATCATGCAATTAAAGTGTTATAACCAAAACTCCCCATTTACGTCTGCATTGAAAAGCTCGTTCAGTGACGTTGTGACAGATGATTACAAAATTGTCTTCTACTTCAGTTATTTGTTTGTTAACATGGGTGGGTTTTTATGCTGCTGATAAGGTAAACCTACGCTATGCAAAGTCATTTGTCCACTCAGGGCCGTTCAATTTCGACAATTAAACAGAGATTGCGTGCCTAAAATAATTATGGAGCTGAATCCGCAGAAACCACTTGAATCATTCACTGTGCTGGCTTGGACAATTAAAGAAGTTGCATCAACTTTTGTGCCTCATTTCACATATCAATTAAATAATTGTGTCAAAAATAAAGGATTTCCAAAACAACTTACACTTGCTAACGTTACACCGTTTTTCACAAAAGAGGACTTTTTTAACGCTAGAAACAGTCAACCCAATTTTGTAACAAATGCTTTTTAAAAATTTTTGGAAAAGCTTTACGTGATCAATTATCTGCACTGATAGGCAAAGAACAAATTCTGAACCCACTGAAGTTTGGTTTTAGATCACAATATTCTGCTCATGACTCTTTGCTATACCCCAAAATAACTTTTCCGGAAAGACAAATTATTCCAAGGGATAGTCCACGCTCCAGTTTTACAACACTCAAGAGCCTTTGATTCAATATCATATTAAAAACTACTACAAAAGTTTTGTTCAAATGTTTTCTCATTGAATTTAATGTAACTCAGAGAATTGTTTTTCTGAAAGCTACAATGTAAACAAAGTGTACTCGAGCTGGTGTGACATAGAAGGAGGAGTCCCGCGCACACAATCCTTTGTCCACACCTTACGTTTTCAAATATAGAGAGGAAGTTCGGGTCGAATTAGAAATTTGGAGTGTTCAAAAAAAAATGATTTGAGGTTATGGTAGTTTTTCTTGGAGTAATTGAACTACAGTTTTCCATATACTGCGTCCTCCAGAGATAACGAGAGCTCTCTTGTTAGGCACCTAATTGCAATATTTTCATCTCTTAACGAACCTGCCTAGCTTTTTCATGTCATCTTGCTTTTGGATAGAGTTTTTTTTTACCTCTACAACACTGCTGAGCTTAAGCTGCCTAGCTAGCGTTTTGGTTGCAGACCCTTCTATTTCAGTTTTTGAGCATGGGAGATTAAAGTGGGAAAAATTGCAACGCCGTTAAACAAAAGCCGGTAAATTCGCCTTTCCAGTAAGGGTTTCAAAATATGGTCAAAGTAGTTAAAAAGATTCTGTCCAGCTTTGTTTTTTTGTTGAGCACATCTAATTAACTGAACCTCTTTAGAAATTGGAATCTCTCTTTGAAGTTGGAATCGATATCGCAGATATCATTGGGTAGCATTTTGTGGCAGAGCAAAGCACTCTTTAAAACTGCCCGGTTTGCAGTATGGTCTTTTCAAAATGATCTGCATTTAGGACATATGAGGGTAGCAACTTTTCTAATAGGTGGCGGTTGTGTTTGTATGTTAGTAGTGTGAAGCCGAGACGCAAAACTGTTTCCGAAATGCACTACACTCTGTTTGATCGTTGAATTTGTCATTTCCGGAATCAGATTTATATTCTAAAGACAATGCGGGAGTGGTAATATTAAAGAATTCAAATTTGAAAAGGAGAAAAAAATCTCTAAACAGTGATTAGGTTCCTAAATTTATACTAACGAGTAGTCTATCAAAAATTCACTCGCCTTTGCATCATACATGACAATCCAATTAACTATATTTTTTGACCATGTTGTTGAACTTTGATAACTTTTTGACCTTAAAGAGAAAGTGAAATTGGATCTCTACTGAACAACTACAGGTGAAAAAAAAGACTCTAACAATTGTCACATATTTCTGTGGCAGTCAAAATTAGTGTTCAATTTGATAAGGAAGCTCAACGCAAAAGTGTGCAAAAAACTGAAAATCAACCAGATTTGAAACTGATGTATTTTTAGCTTTCAGAAATAAACCGACATCTGTCAAAAACACAGATGCACAAACATTTGAAATTATTCATGGCAAAAGAGAAACCGAGTCTAAACTAAAAAGTTTAGTTAAAGGAACAATCATACAAGCGCCTTTATTTAACAGGACATGGTCAAGCGGTACTGGACTTCCCCAGAGATGCCGCAGATGCTGTAACATTAGATAGAAAACATTAGCAATCCCGAGAGAAGACAAAGAGTGTGGATGCAATGATAATCGGTAGCTCTATCAAGACCAGACTGAATAGTGATCATTTTGGTTCAAATTTCGTTGCTAGAGGTTAAGGAGGACACCACAACAGAGAACTCCCGGAATGAACCAGCAATACGAATTTGAATTAAGAGAAAGAGTGGTATTTGCTTTTGTGAGGGTCGATTCTAGTGGGTTCGATATCTATGAGGTGACTGTCAGCTTTGAAAAATTGATCTACATTTGCGCTCACAAGTTTTCACTGAGGTAATATCAGTTTGTCTACTAAATCATACAGGCTCATTTAATGTACAAAAACTGAACACAAAAATCAAGTTTCTGGCCTGTTGTATCCAAAAACTATCAATCTGCAACATAATTCTCACAATGATTACGCCAAGTTTGAACAAAGTCCAAATTATCTGCATACTGACGGAGTTAAAGCGTGAGAATATTCAATACTCAGAAATTAAAAGAAAAAACATCAGGACAAAAATTCAATGCCTCAATTTGCAATCAACATAGCAAAGTGATTAGTATCCTCAGGAAACAATTCCATTACCTGAACAACTATCAACGTTAACTTAAACTTGCTCGTTCATAAATTTTTTGCATCATACAGGGTATTGTTGAAAAAACGATTTTAGTTCTAACTTATGTTGTTTTCCTATTAAAATTAGATGGAGACGTTAAGTAGAACCCCAGTCCTATGATCAACTACAACAATGTTATTATAATTTTATAGACTAATGATAGAAATCCTAAAATTTGTCATCAAAGCTTGCAAATAGTACACAAAACACGTAGCCAATTACGCACATTATTCTCAGACAGAGGTTAAACTACAGATTTCTAATCATAGAGTTATTGGTAAAAATTGTTGAAGAGAAATATTTAGAATTGTTTTCGGAAAGGCACATTATCTCTTGCAATATTTTCATCTCTTCGCGAACTTGCCTAGTTTTTTCATGTCATCTTGCTTTTTGCTAGAGTTTTTTTTACCTCTACAACACTGCTGAGGTTGAGCTGCCTAGCTAGCGTTTTGGTTGCAGACCCATCTATTTCAGTTTTTAAGCATGGGAGATTGAAGTGGAAAACGTTGAAAAGCCGTTAAAAGAAAGGCGGCAAATTCGTCTTTCCAGAAAGGGTTTCAAAATATGGTCAAAATAATCAAAAAGATTCTTTTCAGCGTTGGTTTTTGTTGAGCACATTGAATTAACTCGACTTCTTTAAAAATTGGGATCTCTCTTTGAAGTTGGACTCGATATCCCAGATATCATTGGGTAGCATTTCGTGGCAGAGCAAAGCACTCTTTAAAACTGCATGGGTGCAGTATGGTCCTCTCAAAATGATCTGCGTTTAGGACCTATCAGGGTAGCTATTTTTTTAATAGGTGGCGGTTGTGTTTGTGTGTTAGTAGTGTGAAGCAGAGACGCGAAACTTTTTCCGACATGCAGTACACTCTGTTTGATCGTTGAATTTGTCATTTGTGGAATCAGATTTATATCCTAAAGACAATGCCGGAAAAGTAATATGAAAGAATTCAATTTTGAAAAGCAGACAAAAATTTCTAAACATTGATTAGGTTCCTATATTTATACTAACGAGTTGTCTTTCAAAAACTCAGTCGCCTTGGCATCATAGCATGACAATCAAAACAACTATGTTTTTTGACCACGTTGTTGAACTTTGATAACCTTTTGACCTTAAAAGAGAAAGAAGAAAGTGAAATTAGATCTCGACTGAACAACTACAGATGAATTAAACAAAACTCTAACATTTATCACAAATTTCTGTGGCAATCAAAATTAGTTTTCAAATTGAGAAAAGAAACTCAACGCAAAAGTGTGCAAAACACTGAAAATCCACCAGATTTGAAAACGATGTATATTTAGCTTTCAGAAATAAACCGACATCTGTCAAAAACACAGATGCACAAACATTTGTAATTATTCATGGCAAAACAGTTTATTCCAGAAAGACAATTTATTCCAAGGGATAGTCCAAGCTCCTGTTATACAACACTCAAGAGCTCTTGATTCAATATCATATTAAAAACTACTACAAAAGTTTTGTTCAAACGTTTTCTCATTGATTTTATTGTAACTAAGAGAATTTTTTTCTGAAAGCTACAATGTGTGAGTGTAAACAAAGTGTACTCGAGCTGGTGTGACATAGAAGGAGGAGTCCCACGCACACAGTCCTTTGTCCACACCTTACGTTTTCAAGTATAGAGAGGAAGCTGGGGTCGAATTAGAAATTTGGAGTGTACAAAAAACAGTTTGGATTGACTTGAGGTTATGGTCGTTTTTCTTGGAGTAATTGAACTATAGTTTTCCATATACTGCGTCCTCCAGAGATAACGAGAGCTCTCTTGTTCGGCACCTAATTGCAATATTTTAATCTCTTAACGAACCTGCCTAGCTTTTTCATGTCATCTTGCTTTTGGCTAGAGTTTTTTTACCTCTACAAAACTGCTGAGCTTAAGCTGCCTAGCTAGCGTTTTGGTTGCAGACCCTTCTATTTCAGTTTTTGAGCATGGGAGATTGAAGTGGGAAAAATTGCAACGCCGTTAAACGAAAGCCGGCAAATTCGCCTTTCCAGTAAGGGTTTCAAAATATGGTCAGTGTAGATAAAAATATTCTGTCCAGCTTTGTTTTTTTGTTGAGCACATCTATTTAACTCAGCCTCTTTAGAAATTGGAATCTCTCTTTGAAGTTGGAATCGATATTCCAGATATCATTGGGTAGCATTTTGTGGCAGAGCAAAGCACTCTTTAAAACTGCCCGGGTTGCAGTATGCTCTTTTCAAAATGATCTTAATTTAGGACATATGAGGGTAGCAATTTTTGTAATAGGTGGCGGTTGTGTTTGTGTGTTAGTAGTGTGAAGCAGAGACGCGAAACTGTTTCCGAAATGCACTACACTCTGTTTGATCGTCATTTGTCATTTGCGGAATCAGATTTATATTCTAAAGAAAATGCGGGAGTGGTAATATGAAAGAATTCAATTTTGAAAAGGAGACAAAAATCTCTAAACAGTGATTAGGTTCCTAAATTTATACTAACGAGTAGTCTATCAAAAATTCACTCGCCTTTGCATCATATATGACAATCAAAATAACTATATTTTTTGACCATGTTGTTGAACTTTGATAACTTTTTGACCTTAAAGAGAAAGTGAAATTGGATCTCTACTGAACAACTACAGGTGAAATAAAAAAGACTCTAACAATTGTCATATATTTCTGTGGCAGTCAAAATTAGTGTTCAACTTTGTGTGCAAAAAACTGAAAATCCACCCGCGCAAAAGTGTGCAAAAAACTGAAAATCCACCATCTTTGAAACTGATGTTTTTTTAGCTTTCAGAAATAAACCGACATCTGTCAAAAACACAGATGCAAAAACATTTGTAATTATTCATGGCAAAGCAGAAACCGAGTCCAAACTAAACAATTTAGTTAAAGGAACAATCATAACAGCGCCTTTATTTACCAGGACAGGGTCAAGCGGTACTGGACTTCCTCAGAGACGCCGCAGATGCTGTAACATTAGAAAGAAAACATTAGCAATCCCGAGAGAAGACAAAGAGTGTGGATGCAATGATAATCGGTGGCTCTATCAAGACCAGACTGAATAGTGATCATATTGGTTCAAATTTCGTTGCTAGAGGTTATGGAGGACACCACAACCGAGAACTCCCGGAAGGAACCAGCAACACGAAGTTGAATTAGGAGAAAGTGGTATTTATTTTTGTGAGGGTCAATTCTAGTGGCTTCGATATCTGTGAGGTGACTACCAGCTTTGAAAAATTGAGCTACACTTGCGCTCACAAGTTTTCACTGAGGTAATATCAGTTTGTCTACTAAATCATACCGGCTCATTTAATGTACAAAAACTGAACACAAAAATCAAGTTTCTCGCCTGTTGTATCCAAAACCTATCAATCTGCAACATAAATTTCACAATGATTACGCCAAGTTTGAACAAAATCCAAATTATATGCATACTGACGGAGTTAAGGCGTTAGCAAATCAACACTGAGAAAGTAAAAGAAATAACATCATGACAAAAATTCAATGACTCAAGTCGCAATCAACATAGCAAAGTGATTACTATCCTCAGGAAACAATTCCATTATCTGAACAAATATCAACGTTAACTTAAACTTGCTCGTTCATACATTTTTTGCATCATACAGGGTATTGTTGACAAAAACGATTTTAGTTCTAACTTATGTTGTTTTCCTATTAAAGTTAGATGGAGACGTTGAGTAGAACCCCAGTCCTATGATCAACTACAACAATGTTATTATAAGTTTATAGACTAATGATATAAATCCTAAATTTTGTCATCAAAGCTTGCAAATAGTACACAAAACACGTAGCCAATTACGCACATTATTCTCAGACAGAGGTGAAACTACAGATTTCTAATCATAGAGTTATTGGTAAAAATTGTTGAAGAGAAATATTTAGAATTGTTTTCGGAAAGGCACATTATCTCTTGCAATATTTTCATCTCTTCAGGAACTTGCCTAGTTTTTTCATGTCATCTTGCTTTTCGCTAGAGTTTGTTTTACCTCTACAACACTACTGAGCTTGAGCTGCCTAGCTAGCGTTTTGGTTGCAGACCCATCTATTTCAGTCTGTAAGCATGGGAGATCGAAGTGGAAAACATTGAAACGCCGTTAATAGAAAGGCGGCAAATTCGTCTTTCCAGAAAGGGTTTCAAAATATGGTCAAAATAGTAAAAAAAAATCTGTCCAGCGTTGGTTTTTGTTGAGCACATTGAATTAACCCGACTTCTTTAAAAATTGGGATCTCTTTTTGAAGTTGGAATCGATATTCCAGATATCATTGGGTAGCATTTTGTGGCAGAGCAAAGCACTCTTTAAAACTGCCCGGGTTGCAGTATGCTCTTTTCAAAATGATCTGCATTTAGGACATATGAGGGTAGCAATTTTTGTAATAGGTGGCGGTTGTGTTTGTGTGTTAGTAGTGTGAAGCAAAGACGCGAAACTGTTTCCGAAATGCACTACACTCTGTTTGATCGTCATTTGTCATTTGCGGAATCAGATTTATATTCTAAAGAAAATGCGGGAGTGGTAATATGAAAGAATTCAATTTTGAAAAGGAGACAAAAATCTCTAAACAGTGATTAGGTTCCTAAATTTATACTAACGAGTAGTCTATCAAAAATTCAGTCGCCTTTGCATCACAGCATGACAATCAAAACAACTATATTTTTTGACCATGTTGTTGAACTTTGATAACCTTTTGACCTTAAAAGAGAAAGGAGAGAGTGAAATTAGATCTCGACTGAACAACTACAGGTGAAATAAAAAAGACTCTAACAATTGTCATATATTTCTGTGGCAGTCAAAATTAGTGTTCAACTTTGTGTGCAAAAAACTGAAAATCCACCCGCGCAAAAGTGTGCAAAAAACTGAAAATCCACCAGATTTGAAACTGATGTATTTTTTGCTTTCAGAAATAAACCGACATCTGTCAAAAACACAGATGCACAAACATTTTTAATTATTCATGGCGAAGCAGAAACCGAGTCCAAAATAAAAACTTTAGTTAAAGGAACAATCATAACAGCGCCTTTATTTACTTGGACAGGGTAAAGCGGTACTGGACTTCCCCAGACACACCGCAGATATTGTAACATTAGAAAGAAAACAATTGCAATCCCGAGAGAAGACAAAGAGAGCGGATGCAATGATAATTGGTGGTATTTGCGATTTTGAGGGTCAATTCTAATTGCTTTGATGTCCATCAGAAGACTAGCAGCTTTGAAAAATTGATCTACACTTGGGCTCACAATTTTTTACTGAGGTCACATCAATTTGTCTGCTAAATTCTCCCGGCTCATTTAGAAAAGACTTGAACAATAAAGTACACAAACTGAACACAAAAATCAAGTTTCTGGCCTATTGTATCCAAAACCTATCAATCTGCAACATATTTCCCACAATGTTTACGCCAATATTCAGCAAAATCCAAATTATCTGCATACTGACGGAGTCAAGGCGTTAGCAAATCAAAACTGAGAAAGTAAAAGAAATAACATTATGACAAAAATTCAATGACTCAAGTCGCAATCAACATAGCAAAGTGATTACTATACTCAGGAAACAATTCCATTATCTGAACAACTATCATTTTTAACTTAAACTTGCTCTTTCATAAATTTTTGCATCATTTAGGGTTTTGTTGACAAAAACGATTTTAGTTCTAACTTATGTTGTTTTCCTATTAAAATTAGATGGAGACGTTGAGTGAAACCCCAGTCCTATGATATTATAATTTAATGTTATCATATTTTTATAGACTAATGATAGAAATCCTAAATTTTGTCATCAAAGCTTGCAAATAGTACACAAAACACGTAGCCAATTACGCATATTATTCTCAGACAGAGGTGAAACTACAGATTTCTAATCATGGAGTTATTGGTAAAAAATTGTTGAAGAGAAATATTAGAATTGTTTTCAGAAAGGCACATTATCTCTTGCAATATTTTCATCTCTTCGCGAACTTGCCTAGTTTTTTCATGTCATCTTGCTTTTCGCTAGAGTTTTTTTTTACCTCTACAAGACTGCTGAGGTTGAGCTGCCTAGCTATCGTTTTGGTTGCAGACCCATCTATTTCAATTTTTAAGCATGGGAGATTGAAGTGGAAAACATTGAAACGCCGTTAAAAGAAAGGCCGCAAATTCGTTTTTCAAGAAAGGGTTTCAAAATATGGTCAAAATAGTCAAAAAGATTCTTTTCAGCGTTGGTTTTTTTTGAGCTCATTGAATTAACTCGACTTCTTTAAAAATTGGGATCTCTCTTTGAAGTTGGACTCGATATCCCAGATATCATTGGGTAGCATTTCGTGGCAGAGCAAAGCACTCTTTAAAACTGCATGGGTTGCAGTATGGTCCTTTCAAAATGATCTGCGTTTAGGACATATCAGGGTAGCTATTTTTTAATAGGTGTTTTAGGTGGCGGTTGTCTTTGTGTGTTGGTAGTGTGAAGCAGAAACGCGAAACTGTTTCCGACATGCACTACACTCTGTTTGATCGTTGAACTTGTCATTTGCGGAATCAGATTTATATTCTAAAGACAATGCCGGAGTGGTAATCTGAAAGAATTCAATTTTGAAAAAGAAACAAGAATCTCTAAACAGTGATTAGGTTCCTACAATTATACTAACGAGTAGTCTTTCAAAAATTCAGTCGCCTTTGCATCACAGCATGACAATCAAAACAACTATATTTTTTGACCATGTTGTTGAACTTTGATAACCTTTTGACCTTAAAAGAGAAAGGAGAGAGTGAAATTAGATCTCGACTGAACAACTACAGATGAATTAAACAATGCTCTAACATTTATCACAAATTTCTGTGGCAATCAAAATTAGTTTTCAAATTGAGAAAAGAAACTCAACGCAAAAGTGTGCAAAACACTGAAAATCCACCAGATTTGAAACTGATATATTTTTAGCTTTCAGAATTAAACCGACTTCTGTCAAAACACGGATGCACAAACATTTGTAATTATTCTTGGCAAAGCAGAAACCAAGCCCAAAATAAAAAGTTTTGTTAAAGGAACAATCATAACAGCGCCTTTTTGTACCAGGACAGGGTACTGGACTTCTCCAGGGAAGCCACAGATGATGTAACATTAAAAAGAATACATCTCCACTCCCGAGAGAAGACAAAGAGACTGAATGCGATGATAATCGGTGGTATTTGTAATTGTGAGGGTCAATTCTAGTGGCTTTGATGTCCATCAGGTGACTAGCAGCTTTGAAAAATTGATCTACACTTGCGCTCACAAGTTTTCACTGAGGTAATATCAGTTTGTCTACTAAATCATACCGGCTCATTTAATGTACAAAAACTGAACACAAAAATCAAGTTTCTGGCCTGTTGTATCCAAAACCTATCAATCTGCAACATAATTCTCACAATGATTACGCCAAGTTTGAACAAAATCCAAATTATATGCATACTGACGGAGTTAAGGCGTTAGCAAATCAACACTGAGAAAGTAAAAGAAATAACATCATGACAAAAATTCAATGACTCAAGTCGCAATCAACATAGCAAAGTGATTACTATCCTCAGGAAACAATTCCATTATCTGAACAAATATCAACGTTAACTTAAACTTGCTCGATCATAAATTTTTTGCATCATACAGGGTATTGTTGACAAAAACGATTTTAGTTCTAACTTATGTTGTTTTCCTATTAAAGTTAGATGGAGACGTTGAGTAGAACCCCAGTCCTATGATCAACTACAACAATGTTATTATAATTTTATAGACTAATGACATAAATCCTAAATTTTGTCATCAAAGCTTGCATATTGTACACAAAACACGTAGCCAATTACGTTACGCACATTATTCTCAGACAAAGGTGAAAATACCAATATTTCATCATGGGTTACCGTTAAAGAAAATGTTGAAGAGAAATATTTAGAATTTTTTTCAGAAAGGCACATTATCTCTAGAAAGGATTGAGATAAAAGTATCTTCTGTAAAGGATGTGGTGTTTTTGTTCCCAAGAAAACTTTCAGCGAATCTAAGACAACATCTGAACATGTTTGACAGAAAACTAGGCGAGCGAATTTGGATGAAGTGTAATGAGGATATCAAACCAAAATTGAACAACAAATTACAAATAAACTTGATCTACAAACCAAACAAAAGCAAACAAGAAAGTTTCGTTGATATATTGGCATTAATCCTCATTGCATCTCATTGCAACTCTAAATTATATTAGAGAAACTTGGAAAATAAAATAAACTTGACAGTTTCGATATAACATACGAACTTAGTAGAAGCTACTCAGTCATTAGCAGAATTTTCAATTGACACAATGCTTAAAACAGCAATTGTGCTCAGTTCACGTTACAGAGAAGAAAATAAGTAAAACAAAAACCAAAATTATTTTTGTTTTGTTTGACAAAAGCAATTATGATTCCAAAGCTCTTAAGAAAATGTTATCGGTGCTTCCCCGCAATTTTTTCAGATTCCAAAATTCACTCAATATTCTTTTTCCATTGAATTGGTTGCTACTGAGCTGTAAAACAACGCAGACCTCAGAAATAAAAACGTTTCTTTGCAATATAAAGCCAACAACTATTTTTTTAAAAAAATGAGTGGTCTATGGATGCAGACCACTTTACAGAGAAAACGAAAAGATTTTGGTAATTTTCAGAAAGTCACATATTACAATAATAGGAAAAGATATAAGAAATGCAGGAGCGAATTAACCGCCTAAACTTCAAAACAATCTCATGTCCATGAAGTACTTTCATCTCTCAGCATTTTATCAGCATTTTATCAACATTCTCAGATTTTTATCAACCAAATAAATTTTCAAATGGAAATTTCTTTTTTACGCGTGCATTGAGAATCTCGTTTAGTGACGTTCTACAAGATTAGTACAAATTAGCTGAATACTTCATTTATTTGTTTGTTAACATAGGTGTTTATACTCGTGATACAGTAAATCTATCTTATACAAAAGCAACTTCTCATCCGAGACTATTCAAATTTGATTTAATAAACCGACGGTTGCATGCCTAAAATCTTTATGGAGCTGAATTCGCGTAAACTAACTGGACTCTGACCTGTGCCGACTTGGGCAACTAAAGACGGCCCCTCAACTTTTCTGCCTAAACTCACATACCTAATGAATAAATGTGTGAAAACCAACGTACCTCCGAAACAACTCACATTTGCTGAGGTTTTACCGTTTTGCACAAAAGAAGACCCTTTGAACGCTAGAATCCGTCGACACGATTTTGTAACGCATGCTTATTAAAAATGTTTGGAAGAAATTTACATGCCCAAATATCTCCACATCTAGGGAAAGAACAATCTCCAAACCCACTGCGATTTTAATCAAAATCAAAATATTTTAATCATGTTGCTATGCTATATTCAATAGGTTTTACCATATAACAATTTATTCTAAGGAGATTGTTCATGTTGAACGTTTAGATCTCTCACAAGCTTTTGATTCAATATCGCATTGAAAGCCACTACAAAAATTTTACCACAACAAAAAGTTATAAAACTACTACAAAATGTTCATTCGGTTTTTCATTGAATTCAATGTCACTCATAGAGGGTTTCCTTCCAAAAAATTATAATTTGTGTGTGGTAAAAAAAGTATACTCGAGCTCCTTTGAGATAAAAAGAGGGCCTATGTACACAGTGCTTGGTCCGCCCCTATTTAATATCTATGCCAATGATTTGATGCATACAATTGATGAATACAATGGAATCAGCAATTTAATACGAGGCTCTCAACTGTTTTTGATTTTGGAATATAAACCAACTGAAACTGCGAAGCTTTATCTGGAGCACAGTTTTGCCAAAGCTTTTTCTTGAAGTCACAGGAGTGTTAACCTTAAATGATGCCAAATCCGGTTACATTTTTTTCTCAAACCTAAAGTAGGACTTAAAAGTATATCGGAAACAATTGAACTGCGCAACAAAAAAGAAGGAAAAAAGAATGCAAATACCTCGGAATCATTTTACACCTCTGTCACGTAAAATTTGAAAGCGAAAAGTAAAAATTTTTACAAAGATGGCAATAGGTATCAAAACAACCAAAACTAGTAGGAATCAGCTGCCTACAAAATCTATAAAACATTCATTAGAATCCATTGCTCCTTCTCATCTTGACTACGGTAGCCGATGTTTATTTGGATCTTTTCCGTTTGTGAACCCCATTACGTTATGCCCCTCTATTACAGAGCACGTGCCATTACGTAGTAAATCATCATGTAAAAATAAGGCACGTTCGTCGGACGGGGTTGCAAATATTGATATTGATAAAAAATCTTTACTCTTATTTTTTTGAGTGCGTCAAAGGTAACAATAAAATCATTCGAGCAATGAGAGCTAATCATATTATTTCAAGACCACATATCGTCGGAAATTTCTAGAAAACTAACTCTTTCACCAAACTTTCTTGAATTGGAACCCCTTGCCAGTGAAATAAGAAACTCTAAGCATACTAAAAGTTAAATTAAGATTGTTTTACAGATCTTTTTTGTAGCCGAGTCAAAACACTTTCCTCTAAGTTTTTTTTAGCTGAACTTGGGAGGGTTTCACTAACTTCATCAACTGTGTTTTTCACAGTGTCACACTTCACAGTGAATTCAATATCGTTTATAGAGGGCAATAGGTATCAAAACAACCGAAACTAGTAGGAATCAGCTGCCTACAAAATCTTTAAAAACATTCATTAGATTCCATTGTCCATTCTCATCCTGACTGCGGTAGCCTATGTTCATTTGGGTCTTTTCCGTTTGTGACCCCCATTACGTTATGCCGCCAATTACAGAGAACGTGCCATTACGTAGTAAATCATCATGTGAAAATACGGCACGTTCGTCGGATGGGGCTGCAAATAAGCGCCCGCTACGCGGGAGGGGGCAAAAATTTGAGGAAAAATCTTTACTCTTATTTTTTAGTGAATCAAATGTAACAATAAAAGCATTCGAGTAATGCGAACTAATCATATTTTTTCAAGACCACATATTGTCGGGAAATTTCCAGAAAAACTAATTTTTCCACCAAAGTTGCTTAAATTGGAACTCCTTGCCAGTGAAATAAGAAATTCTAAGCATGCTGAAATTCAGCACTGTTCTCCAAATTTTTATGGCTGCGTTTGGGAGGATTTCCCTTTTATATAATGTATCATCACTATCTTCATCCACTGTGTTTTTCACATTTCAAATAATTTGAGTTGTATTGGGGCGCTGTGTTTTTTTAAGTTGTGCTCGCGCATTTTTCAATGACTTTGATCTTTCAAAACGGGATAGACAGGTAAAGCCCTGCGGGAAGTGAGTTTCATTAGAGGCTCAAAGTGGGCTCTAGTATTCTTTCAAGTGCTTAGAGTGGTGCTGCTGCTGGGATAGCCTTATTATAAGGTTAGCAGGTCAATTCTAGGAGTTTTTGGGCTCAAAATGTTGCAACTTTTTTAATGTTTTTTTGTGATCATTTTGAGTTTAATGTTTGATTAGTCTGAATTGAAGTTTTAAAAGTTGATGGAGGCCTTATATGAGACACAATTACTTGCTATTACTATTTTATGAGCTATATAGTTTGGTACCACTGACAAAAACGCGCAAACTAAAACTAATTTTTGCAAATTTTTCCAGCTTTTTGAAAGTTTTGGTAATTTTTCCAGATTTTCCATCTTCAGGGATCACGGAATCGCCTTTAAGGTTGGATAATACGGCACTGCATAGTTTAAAGTGAAATGGATTGTTTTTCAACATTTCAATCTCTCAAAATTTAGTATTTTTTTGGATAAAACCAGCAATTTTTTTTAGGTTTTCCAAAAATTTAAACTTTCAAATTTTTGAATTTTTTTGACAAAAAATTGCATTTTTCTAGTTTTTTCATAACATTTGTCTTTTGACCAGATTTTCTTGCGTCAGTAGCCTGGAAACCTCAGCCAGGGTTTGATATTTTATTAAACAGTTGATAGGGGGCATTTGATTGGTTTTCATTATTTTTATTAACGAATTTCTATTTTTTGAAATTTGAAATTCTAAAAATTATTGACTATCGTTCTTTGAGCCAATGAATTTTGTAAGGCTTGGAAATAGCAATGCTGGATAGCCTATAGAGATAGAGAAACGATTCTGAAGATAATAATATCACAATTTTCGGCATTTGAAGACGGTCCATGTGTTTTTTGTGCCTCAACTTACATACTTAATAAATAAATGTGTCAAAACCAACGTACCTCCAAAACAACTCACATTTGCTGGCGTTTTACCGTTTTGCTCAAAAGAAGACTCTTTGAACGCTAGAAACCGTGGACCCAGTTTTGTAACGAATGCTTTTTAAAAATGGTTGGAAAAACTTTTGATGCTCAAATACCTGTACATCTAGGGAAACAACCACTTCTAAACCCACAGCAATTTTAATCGAAATCAAAATATTCTAAACATTTTGCTATGCTATACTCAATAGATTATTCAAGAATAGCAATTTATTCCAAGGAAATTGTTCATGCTAAACTTTTAGATCTCTCAAAAGCACGTGCCATTACGTAGTATATCTTCTTGTAAAAATACCGCAAGTTTGTTGGACGGGGTGGCAAATATGCACCAGCTAAGCGGGAGGGGGCAAAAATTTGAGGAAAAATCTTTACTCTTAATTTTTTAGTGCATCAAAGGTAACAATAAAAGCATTCGAGTAATGCGAACTAATCATATTTTTTCAAGACCACATGTTGTCGGGAAATTTCTAGAAAAACTAATTTTTTCACCAAACTTGATTAAATTGGAACTCCTTGCCAGTGAAATAAGAAATTCTAAGCATGCTAAAATTTAATTGAAAATTGTTTTACAGAATTTTTTTGTAGCCAATTCGAAGCACTGTCCTCTAAATTTTTATGGCTGCGTTTGGGAGGATTTCCCCTTTATATAATGTATCACCACTATCTTCATCCACTGTGTTTTTCACTTTTCAAAGAATTTGAGTTGTATTGGGGAGCTGTGTTTTTTTAAGTTGTGCTCACGCATTTTTCAATGACTTTGATCTTTCAAAACGGGATAGACAGGTAAAGCCCAGCGGGCAGTGAGTTTCATTAGAGGCTCAAAGTGGGCTCTAGTATTCTTTCAAGTGCTTAGAGTGGTGCTGCTGCTGGGATGGCCTTATTATAAGGTTAGCAGGTCAATTCTAGGAGTTTTTGGGCTCAAAATGTTGCAACTTTTTTAATGTTTTTTGTGATCTTTTTGAGTTTATTGTTTGATTAGTCTTGAATTGAAGTTTTAAAAGTTGATGAAGGCCTTATGTGAGACAAAATTACTTGCTATTACTATTTTATGAGCTATATGGTTTGGTACCACAGACAAAAACGCGCAAACTAAAACTAATTTTCGCAAATTTTTCCAGTTTTTTGAAAATTTTGGTCATTTTTCGCAATCTTTTCAGCTTTCGGGGTCATGGAATCGCCTTTAAGGTTAGATATTACGGCACTGCATAGTTTATAATGAAAAGGGATTGGTTTTCAACATTTCATTGTCTCAAAATTTAGATTTTTTTTGGAAAAAACCAGCAATATTTTTTAGGTTTCCCAAAAATTTAAATTTTCGAATATTTGAAATTTTTTGACAAAAAATTGCATTTTTCTAGTTTTTTTATAACATTTGTCTTTTGACCAGATTTTCTTGCGTCAGTAGCCTGGAAACCTCATCTAGAGCGGGTCAAGAGTTTCGCCTCTCGGCAAGCGGTCAAACTGGGTCGGGTGTTTGCCGCTCACAGTAAATCCCGGAGCTGATTTGTGTTTGCTGAGTGATCCATAGTTACAATGCCTAACTCGTTTTTTTGACAAAAAGTAAAAATAAGGAGGCAGTAATTGCTTTTATGTTATAACATCAATGTCAGCTTGGCCGATCCGTACCGGCTCGGGTTAAACATTAGGAGACCAGCAGCATCATGTCCTCGTGTTTAACGTGGGGACTGTCTTCAGGGGCAAGCCCCTCAGACAGTCCCGATTTTACTTTGCACTGAAAAAATCTTAAGTTCACAAATTTTTAAAATCTTCAAAAATGCGTTTTTTCTTTGATTTTTAACAGAAAAAACAGCGGCCAGTAGTAATTTTTGCCCGAGAAGCACAGTTTTGGCATCAAAAATCACTTTTTCAAAAGTTTGATATTTTTTCGAAATTAGCGTTTTTTGGTCAAATTTTCAAAAAATTGGGTCAAAATTTCAAAAAGTAAATTTCAATTTTTTCAAAAACTTTTATTTTTTTCGCATTTTTTATTACTCGCGTGCATTACTAACTACTTGGATGACCGACTTGACTTTACAGAACATCAATATCTCAATTAGGTTAGCAGCAAACACTCTTAGAAAAGGGCCCTTTTGCCCCCCAACCGCCAAAAAATTGATCAAAAATGACGTTTAGAGTGCCCCTACGCCAAAACTACACTTTTGTGACCCCCACTACTTTTCGACGGCAGACAACTTTTATCAAGGATGTCAAAGGTCAAAAGTCAATCATTTCAGAGAAAAGTCAAAAATCACGAAAAAGAATGTCAAAAATCACGATTTTTTGAAAAATTTTGACTTCTGTGACTTCCGACTTCTCTGCGCGCTATAACACTCCTACCTGTGCTTGATCGAACTGCACAACAAAAAAGTTGAAAAAAATTCAAAAAAATGCGAGCGGGGATTACTTTTCTCAAAAAGTCGGTTTTTGACCCCCCAACCGGCAATATCTCTTCTCACAAGCATATTTGGGAGATGTGACCTTATCGACTTATCATTTTCTCACCATTTCGGGACCGCATGCAAAGTCTCATCAAAAGTTACCATCAAGTTTCCGAGATCGTAAAAGTTTTTGCACCCTGGATCCTTAGTTAAAGGAATACTATCTGGCAGGGCCCCTACCCCGCCAATCTGGGGAAAACTTGTTATTTGATTGTGTGAACGCGACCACCCAGGGTTTGATATCTTATTAAATAGTTGATAGGGGGCATTTGATTGGTTTTCATTATTTTAATTGAACGAATTTCTAATTTTTGAGATTTGAAATTCTATAAATTACTGACTATCGTATTTTGAGCCAATGAATTTTTTAATGCTTGGAAATAGCAATGCTGGATAGCCTCTAGAGATAGAGAAATGGTTCTGAAGGTAATAATATCACAATTTTCCGCATTTAGAGACGGCCCATGAACTTTTTGTGCCTCAACTTACATACCTAATAAATGAATGTGTCAAAACCAACGTACCTCCAAACAACTCACACTTGCTGACATTTTACCGTTTAGCTCAAAAGAAGACTCTTTGAACGCTAGAAACCGTGGAAAAAACTTTGTAACGAATGCTTTTTAAAAATGGTTGGAAAAACTTAGGATGCTCAAATACCTGTACATCTAGGGAAACAACAACATCTAAACTTACGGCAATTTTAATCAAAATCAAAATACTCTATCATGTTACTATGCTATACTCAATAGATTTTTCAAGAATAGCAATTTATTCCAAGGAAATTGTTCATGCTAAACATTTAGATCTCTCACAAGCACTTGCCATTACGCAGTAAATATTACGAGTCGGAACATGGTCCTCCAAATCTTTTTGTCTTCACATGGGAGGATTTCCGATTTTTATAATGCATCATCACCATCTTCATGCACTGTGTTTTTTACACTTCAAAGAATTTGAATTGCAATGGGGGGCTGTGTTTTTTAAAGTTGTGTTCACGCATTTTTCAATGACTTTGATCTTTCAAAACGGGATAGACAAGTAAAGCCCAGCAGTCATTAAGTTTCATTAGAGACCCAGAGTATTCTTTCAAGTGCTTAGAGTGGTGCTGCTGCTGGGATGGCCTTAATATAAGGTTAGCAGGTCAATTCTAGGAGTTTTTCGGTTGATTAGTCTTAAGTTGAAGTTTTTAAAAGCTGATGAAGGCCTTCTGTGAAAATAAATTACTTGCTATGACTATTTTTTGAGCTATATGGTTTCGTACCACAAACAAAAACGCGCAAACTAAAACTAATTTTTGCAAATTTTCAAGTTTTTTGAAAATTTTGGTCAATTTTTGAAATTCTCTAGATTCTGGGGCCACGAAATCTCCTTTAAGGTTGGATAATTGGAAACTGCGTAATTTGTAACGAAATTTGATTGGTTTTCATTATTTTAATGTCTCAAAATTTAGCATTTTTTTTGATGAAATCAGCAATTTTTTTAGATTTTCCAAAAAATTAACCTTTCAAATTTTTAAATGTTTTTGATGAACTTTGCATTTTTCTAGTTTTTTTAATAACATTTGTCTTTTGACCAGTTTTTCTTGCATCAGTAGCCAGGAAACCTCATCCCGGGTTTGATATGTTTGCAGGGTTAGCAATACTGGATGAATCTGAAGATTTAATATCACAATTTTTGGCAATTAAAGACGGCCGATCAACTTTCGTGACTCAACTCATTTACTTAATAAATAAATGTTTCAAAACCAACGTACCTCCAAAAAACTCAAATTTGCTGACATTTTACCGTTTTGCTCAAAAGAAGACTCTTTGAACGCTAAAAAACGTTGACACAATTTTGTAACAAAGGCTTTTTATACATAATTGGAGAAAATTTACATGCTCAAATATCTGTACATCTAGGGAAACAACAACTTCTAAACCCACATTAATTTTAATCAAAATCAAAATGTTCTAATCATTTTGCTATGCTATGCTCAATAGATTTTTCAAGAATAGCAATTTATTCCAAGGAAACTGTTCATGCTAAACTTTTAGATCTCTCGCAAGCACGTGCCATTACGCAGTATATCATCATGTAATAATACCGCAAGTTTGTTCGACGGGGTTGCAATTATGCGCCAGCTAAGCAGGAGGGGGCAAAAATTTGAGGAAGAATCTTTACTCTTATTTTTTTCAGTGCATCAAAGGTAACAATAAAAGCATTCGAGTAATGAGAACTAATCATATCATTTGAAGACCACATATCATCGGGAAATTTTTAGAAAACTAATTTTTCACTAAATTTTTTTGAAATGGAACTCCTTGCCAGTGAAATAAGAAATTCTAAGCTTAGTAAAATTTAATTGAATATTGTTTTACAGTTTTTTTTGTAGCCGAGTCGAAACAGTGTCCTCCAAATATTTATGTCTTCACATGGAGGATTTCCATTTTTTATAATGCATCATCACCATCTTCATGCACTGTGTTTTTCACACTTCAAAGAATTTGAATTGCATTGGGGCGCTGTGTTTTTTTAAGTTGTGTTCACGCATTTTTCAATGACTTTGATCTTTCAAAACGGGATAGACAGGTAAAGCCCAGTAGTCATTAAGTTTCTTTAGAGACCCAGAGTGGGCTCTAGTATTCTTTCAAGTGCTTAGAGTGGTGCTGCTGCTGGGATGGCCTTAATATAAGGTTAGCAGGTCAATTCTAGGAGTTTTTGGGCCCAAAATGTTGCAATTTTTTTTGTTTTTTGCGAGTTTTTTGAGTTTTTCGGTTGATTAGTCTTAAGTTGAAGTTTTAAAAGCTAATGAAGGCCTTCTGTGAATATAAATCACTTGCTATGACTATTTTTTAAGCTATATGGTTCTGTACCACAAACAAAAACGCGAAGACTAAAACTAATTTTTGCAAATTTTCAAGTTTTTTGAAAATTTTGGTCAATTTTTCAAATTTTCCAGATTCAGGGGCCACGAAATCTCCTTTAAGGTTGGATAACAGGGCACTGCGTAATTTATAATGAAATTTGATTGGTTTTCATTATTTAAATGTCTCAAAATTTAGCATTTTTTTTTGGATAAAGTCAGCAATATTCTTTAGATTTTCCAAAAAATTAACCTTTCAAAGTTTTGAATTTTTTGATGAACTTCTCATTTTTCTAGTTTCTTTTAAATAACATTTGTCTTTTGACCAGTTTTTCTTGCATCAGTTTCCAGGAAACCTCATCCAGTGTTTGATTTGTTTGCAGGGTTAGCAATACTGGATAGCCTCTGGAGATAGAGAAATGATTCTGAAGATATTATTATCACAATTTTTGGCAATTAAAACGGCCCATCAACTTTTGTGCCTCGACTCACATACTTAATAAATGAATGTGTCAAAATCAACGTTCCTCCAAACAACTCACACTTGCTGACATTTTACCGTTTAGCTCAAAAGAAGACTCTTTGAACGCTAGAAACCGTGGAAAAAATTTTGTAACAAATGCTTTTTAAACATGTTTTGGAAAAATTTTACATGCTCAAATATCTGTACGTCTAGGGAAACCACAACTTCTAAACCCACATCAATTTTAATCAAAATCAAAATATTCTAATCATGTTGCTATGCTATACTCAATAGATTTTTCAAGAAAAGCAATTTTTCCAAGGAGATTGTTGATGCTACACTTTTAGATCTCTCACAAGCTTTTAATTCAATATCACATTAAAAGCTAATACAAAAAAATTCCCACTACAAAAGGTTACAAAACAACTACAAAATGTTCATTCGGTTTGTCATTGAATTCAATATGACTCATAGAGGGATAGTATGCTTATAGAGGACAATAGGTATCAGCACATCCAAAATTAGTAGAAATCAGCTGCCTACAAAATCTTTAAAGCGTTCATTAGATTCCATTGTTTTTTCTCATCTTGACTATGGTAGCCTTGGTAACTATGGTAACTACGGTCTTGACTATGGTAGACTATGATAACTATGTTCATTTAGATCTTTTGCGTTTGTGACCCCCATTATGTTATGAACCCACTTACAAAGCACGTGCAATTTTGTAGTTAATCATCACGTAAAAATAGAGAACATTCGTAGGACAAGAATGCAAATAAGCGCCCGCTAAGCGGGAGGGGGCAAAAATTTGAGGAAATATCTTTACTCTTATTTTTTGAGTGCATCAAAGGTAAGAATAAAATCATTCGAGCAATGAGAACTAATCATATTATTTCAAGACCACATATCGTCGGGAAATTTCTAGAAAACTATTTTTTTACCGTACTTTCTTGAATTGGAGTTCCTTGCCAGTGAAATAAGAAATTCTAAGCATACTAAAATTTAATTGAATATTGTTTTACAGATTTTTTTGTAGCCGATTTGAAACACTGCCCTCCAAACTTTTGATGGCTGCACACGGGAGGATTTGCACATTATATAACGTATCATCACTTACTTCATCTACTGTGTTTTTCACATTTCAAAGAATTTGATTTGTATTGGGGCGCGGTGTTTTTTTTAAGTTGTGTTCACATATTTTTCAATGACTTTGATCTTTCAAAACGGGATCGACAGGTAAAGCCCAGCGGGCATTGAGTTACAGGCCAAAAGTGGGCTCTAGTTTTCCTTCAAGTGCTAAGAGTGGTGCTGCTGCTGGGATTACCTTAATGTAAGTTTAACAGGTCATCTCTAGGAGTTTTTGGGCTCAAAAAATTGCAATTTTTTAATGTTTTTTGTGATCTTTTTGAGTTTTTTGTTTGATTAGTTCATTTGAAGTTCTAAAAGTTGATTAAGGCCTTCTGTGAGACAAAATTACTTGCTATTACTATTTTATGAGCAATATGGTTTGGTACCACAGACAAAAAAGCAGAAACTAAAACTAATTTTTGCAATTTTTTCACGTTTTTTAAAAATTTTGGTCTTTTTTCGAGATTTTCCAGCTTCAGGGCCACGGAATCTCCCTTAAGGTTGAATATTAGGGCAATGAAGTTTATAATGAAAATGGATTGGTTTTTAACATTTTAATGTCTCAAAATTCAGCATTTTTTGGATAAAATCACCAATTTGTTTTAGGTTTCCCTAAGTTTTTTTCTTCATTTTTTGATATTTGTGCATTCTCAAGTATCAGAAAACCTATTCCACGGTCTGATAAAATCTAATAGCTTGTTTGTTAGTTTCATTGGATTTGTTTTTAACAATTTCACCTTTCGAATATTTGCATTTTTTTTGATAAAATTTCCATTTTTCTAGTTTCTTACATTTTGACCAGTTTTTTTGGGGTCAGTAGCCAGGAAACCTCATCCAGGGTTTGATATGTTATTAAGTGGTTGCTAGGGGGCATTTGATTGGTTTTCATTATTTTAAACGAACGATTTCTTTTTGAAATTTGGAATCTTTAAAATTATTGACTATCGATCTTTGAGCCAATGATTTTTAAGGCTTGGAAATAGCAATACTGGATAGCCTCTACAGATAGAGAAATGATTCTGAAGATTTTAATATCACGATTTTTGGCAATTAAAGACGACCCATAAACTTACCTCCAAAACAACTCACACTTGCTAACGTTTTACTGTTTTGCAGAAAAGAAAACACTTTGAAAGCTAGAAACCGTCAAACCAGTTTTGTAACGAATGCTTTTAAAAATGTTTGTAAAAACCTAACTTGCTCAATTATCTCCACATCTCGGGAAACAACAAAGTCTAAACCCAATGCAATTTTATGGCTCGGAAATAGCCATCCTGGATAGCCGCTAGAGATAGAGAAATGAGGGATGACTCATAGAAGGATAGTATGCTTATAGAGGACAATAGGTATCAGCACAACCAAAATTAGTAGAAATCAGCTGCCTATAAAATCTTTAAAGCGTTCATTAGATTCCATTGTTTTTTCTCCTCTTGACTATGGTAGCCTTGGTAACTATGGTAACTACGGTCTTGACTATGGTAGACTATGATAACTATGTTCATTTAGATCTTTTGCGTTTGTGACCCCCATTATGTTATGAACCCACTTACAAAGCACGTGCAATTTTGTAGTTAATCATCATGTAAAAATAGAGAACATTCGTTGGACAAGAATGCAAATAAGCGCCCGCTAAGCGGGAGGGGGCAAAAATTTGAGGAAAAATCTTTACTCTTATTTTTTGAGCGCATCAAAGGTAAGAATAAAATCATTCGAGCAATGAGAACTAATCATACTATTTCAAGACCATATATCGTCGGGAAATTTCTAGAAAACTATTTTTTTACCGTACTTTCTTGAATTGGAGTTCCTTGCCAGTGAAATAAGAAATTCTAAGCATACTAAAATTTAATTGAATATTGTTTTACAGATTTTTTTTTTAGCCGATTTGAAACACTGCCCTCCAAACTTTTGATGGCTGCACACGGGAGGATTTTCGCTCTTTATATTGTATCATCACTAACTTCATCTACTGTGTTTTTCACATTTCAAAGAATTTGATTTGTATTGGGGCGCGGTGTTTTTTTTAAGTTGTGTTCACATATTTTTCAATGACTTTGATCTTTCAAAACGGGATAGACAGGTAAAGCCCAGCGGGCATTGAGTTACAGGCCAAAAGTGGGCTCTAGTTTTCCTTCAAGTGCTAAGAGTGGTGCTGCTGCTGGGATTACCTTAATGTAAGTTTAACAGGTCATCTCTAGGAGTTTTTGGGCTCAAAAAATTGCAATTTTTTAATGTTTTTTGTGATCTTTTTGAGTTTTTTGTTTGATTAGTTCATTTGAAGTTCTAAAAGTTGATTAAGGCCTTCTGTGAGACAAAATTACTTGCTATTACTATTTTATGAGCAATATGGTTTGGTACCACAGACAAAAAAGCAGAAACTAAAACTAATTTTTGCAATTTTTTCACGTTTTTTAAAAATTTTGGTCTTTTTTCGAGATTTTCCAGCTTCAGGGCCACGGAATCTCCCTTAAGGTTGAATATTAGGGCAATGAAGTTTATAATGAAAATGGATTGGTTTTTAACATTTTAATGTCTCAAAATTCAGCATTTTTTGGATAAAATCACCAATTTGTTTTAGGTTTCCCTAAGTTTTTTTCTTCATTTTTTGATATTTGTGCATTCTCAAGTATCAGAAAACCTATTCCACGGTCTGATAAAATCTAATAGCTTGTTTGTTAGCTTCATTGGATTTGTTTTTAACAATTTCACCTTTCGAATATTTGCATTTTTTTTGATAAAATTTCCATTTTTCTAGTTTCTTACATTTAGACCAGTTTTTTTGGGGTCAGTAGCCAGGAAACCTCATCCAGGGTTTGATATGTTATTAAGTGGTTGCTAGGGGGCATTTGATTGGTTTTCATTATTTTAAACGAACGATTTCTTTTTGAAATTTGGAATCTTTAAAATTATTGACTATCGATCTTTGAGCCAATGATTTTTAAGGCTTGGAAATAGCAATACTGGATAGCCTCTACAGATAGAGAAATGATTCTGAAGATTTTAATATCACGATTTTTGGCAATTAAAGACGCCCCATAAACTTACCTCCAAAACAACTCACACTTGCTAACGTTTTACTGTTTTGCAGAAAAGAAAACACTTTGAAAGCTAGAAACCGTCAAACCAGTTTTGTAACGAATGCTTTTAAAAACGTTTGTAAAAACCTAACTTGCTCAATTATCTCCACATCTCGGGAAACAACAAAGTCTAAACCCAATGCAATTTTATGGCTCGGAAATAGCCATCCTGGATAGCCGCTAGTGATAGAGAAATGATTCTGTAGAGATTATTATCACGATTTTCAGCAACATCTCATTAAATTTTGCAATTGATTTCATTTTAAAAAATCTTTCTGGCATTCTGAGTTAATCGATCTTCAAGGGCCAATGAATTTTATTTAAGGTCTTGCAGATATAATACTGGATAGATTTCAAAAACAAAAAAATTGGCTTTGAACCTAAAATGCCCCCTAGCAACCATAAGCAGCTGAATAAAACCCTAACAAAGATGGTTTATGCTATAGTATCAATTCACTTTATAAGACATCAAATTCCCCTGAACGCGCTTATTCTTCTTCTAAAATCACTTGTGCTTTTACATGTATTATTTTGGGCAATCTTTTTTCAAAATTTATCTGCAAAACCTAAAACGCCTTAACCGTTAGATTAACTGGGGTATAAAGGTGTGCTTTCTACGCAAAAAGTACGATAAAGCGGGAGATCTGCTAATCCAGACAAAGACCCTACCAGCTGAGCTGATAATAGCAAAAATGTCGCTTATCAATTATATAGCCAGACCAGTAAACTCTGAAAATTTTCACGAGTATCTGAATCTTCATACAAATATTCGAACAAAAAAATTCAAAATTAGACAGAATGCTGATACCAGCTTTGGAATGAATTCGGCCGTTCGTCTATGCGTACAAAAATGGAATACATTACCACAGTGGCTTGGGTTGGCAAAAAATGGAAAAGTTTTTTAGAAAACGTTGAATGATATCTTGCTCTCACAACATGAAAAAATTCTTTTGAATAGTAACATAGGAGCTTTTAAAAATTATTTTTTTAGGAAGAAAACAATCGGAAGAAAATTTTATAATGTGATTCTTTTAGAAATTTGTTGATGTTTATTACTTTGTTTTGTTTGAATGATTTGAAGTTTTTTTTGTTTCAAGTATATTTAACTGTATGGTTATAATTTTAATTTACTTGTTGCAAAAAAAACATCTTTTTGAAATAGATATACTTAAAAGGATCAAATTTTGCCTTAGGGGTAAAAGCTTAGAGTTTTAGCAAAAAGTACGATAAAGCGGGAGATCTGCTAATCCAGACAAAGACCCTACCAGCTGAGCTGATAATAGCAAAAATGGCGCTAGTGAAAATGGCAGACGTACCAAAATATAGAAATTTTATTGCTGGCCAATCACAATCGAGAAAATAGGAATAATGTATTCTGATTGGCTGATTGCTCAACAAATTCTCCATGTTTTAAAATAGGATATGCGCGTTAACGTAAAATAGCTCAGAAATTGCGATAAGCCGAAAAGGCAAAATTATACTTTTTTGGGGGAAACTGGTCTCAAGTTCGGTTGTGATAGATTCATATCAAGTCCTACGGGCCGCTGAGGCATGGCCATGGCCCGCGAGGCATGGCCCGATGCGGTAAAAATTATAATCTAGCATTAGGCTATGTCCAATTTAGGCTAATTGAACGCATAAAGGTAGAGTGTTTTAAATTTCTCAACCAATCACATTCGTTGAAAATTCTATATTTTGGTACGTCTATTTGTTAAGACGTCACCAGCAAAAATATAGCTTATCAATTATATAGCCAGGCCAGAAAATTCTGAAAATTTTCAGGGGTATCTGAATCTTCATACAAATACTCGAACAAAACAATTCAAAATTAGACAGAATGCTAATACCAGCTTTGGAATGAATTCGATCGTTCGTCAATGCGTACCAAAATGGAATAAATTACCACAGTGACTTGGGTTGGCAAAAAATGGAAGTTTTTAAGAAAACGTTGAATGATATCTTGCTCTTACAACATGAAAAAATTCTTTTGAATAGTAACATAGGAGCTTTTAAAAGTTATTTTTTTAAGGAAGAAAACAATCGGAAGAAAATTTTATAATGTGATTCTTTGAGAAATTTGTTGATGTTTATTACTTTATTTTGTTTGAATGAATTGAAGTATTCTTTGTTTCAAGTATATTTAACCGTATGGTTATAATTTTAATTTACTTGTTGCAAAAAAAACATCTTTTTGAAATAGATATACTTAAAAGGATCAAATTTTGCTTTAGGGGTAAAAGCTTCAAGAGTTTTAGCAATGAGTATATTTTTGTTTAGTTTGTTTGATTGTTTTAGTTTCACAATTTTTTGAGTTGATTTTGTTTATATTTTGGCTGGCATTGTTCAATTGATCTGCTAGTCAGGAAGCAATCTTTTAAGTTTTTCATTCAATTCTTTGAATTGTATTTCAGGACTTGTCCTGCTATGTTTTCATTATTATCAGTTCAAAAAAATTCCCTTTAAATTTATTGCACTTTCAATTTGATTAACGCATTGTTTTTAAACTTCAAATTGAATTAAAGTTTTTCTCTCTCTGTCTCTGAACTGGGTTAAAGCAAATGTTATAGATTTGGTTATGATTGAGGTAGAGTCTTCAGGAGTCGAGGAGCTAGCTGCAACGAAAATTCTCCGGCGAAATAGAATAGGATGCAAGCGCGAAGAAATGTACCAATGGCCTGATGAGGCATATGAACATATGGACTCAGCACTGGCGGTGCAGCAATATATTCAGCAGCTAATTAGACAAGACTTTTCAAAAATCGAGGATATTTTGGCTCCTCCAGAGAACTGTGACGAAGGCGTTTGGAAATATGAGCACTTGAGGCAATTCTGCATGCAGTTGAACACATTAGCTGTTCACTTGCAGTCAGAATGTATTCCGTCTACATGTATGTTGATGCCGTTGAAACGTGCCCAAATTAATTTTGTCGACATGATAAATATGACCGATGATTTTTGCCACCACACACAATTTTTCTAAGGTATAATAATTGCCTTGAATTGTGTTAGGATGCTTGGATCTTTTCGTTTGCCCCCCCCCCAGCACCCCCAGTAACAGAGCACGTGCCATTACACAGTAAATCATTATGTAAAAATATGGCACGTGCCTTAATTATTATGCGCCCACTAAGCGGGGGGGGGGGGGGGCACAAACTGAAAAGTTAGATACATTATTGAGATAAATACTTTGTGTAGAATTATTGTTTTTGTCAATATTGTGAACCAAAAGTTGTGCTGTTAACGAGAATGTTATAAAATGTAGGCAGATCAGATAATTAGTATCATTCGGTTTTTTTATATATAGGAACGAACAACTTCAGTCAATAACCAGTAGATCAATAATAGATTAATGTATAATTTTGGATTTTTTTAATATATAGTTTTGATTATTCTTAAGGCTTGTAAACTTTAACCTTTCGGCTATATTATTCTTTTACATGCTCGGAAAAAACAATAAATACGGAAAATTTTTAGTCTGATGAAATATAAAGATCAATTGCTTTTAAGGCAGCCAGATGACCAGTACAGAGCAATGGATCTTCCTTTGTGCAGCCCATAAAACCCCCAAAGAATGCCCAGCAATCGATTACACACGACATACTCTAGACGGTGCAGCAGGGCTCCTCAACAGCAACAAATATTTTCCCAGCAGAGTGACCATAAAAGACTCATCAGTTGCTAAATTGGGTTCCGTGTGTCGCAGAGTGTATAGAATTTTCTCACATGCATACTACCACCACAAAAGTATTTTTGACACATTCGAGACTGACACCTTGCTATGCAGAAGGTAATCAAAATTTCCTTGTTTCATTATATGATCAGTGAGAGGCTTAACGCATTTTACGAGAATAGTTTTTTTTGTTCAAACAGTATTCTAAGGCAGAGCGAGAAAAGTAAGTGTGACAAATTTTTTGCTAATTGAGCGATATTTTCTGGTCACGTGCGGCTTTTGCTTTTCCAAGCGGTGTTAGTTTGTAACTCTAACTCTTTTTTCGACAAAGGGCTGGTAATAGTACGTTTGAAAGCATTTTCGAACATCTGAGACCAATATTAGACTTTAGTATGATATTTTCAGCTGTTTTTGCCATTTTGCCGTGTTGAATGATTTTGTTTCAATTTTGCAGTCTTCAATTTTTTTTTATAGCAATTGGGGGTCTTTTTAATTGCTCTCGAATGAAGTTTGAAGCAATTATTGATTGCTCTCGTTCTGAAATAAAGTTTGTTGGTAAAAGGCATTGTGATCGAATGGAAACCAAAACCTTCAGTTTCGAACCTGTGGGGAAGTTTTTTGCACCCAATAAACATTTCTATGCTACGTACCCTCTGAATGAAATTGTTCCCATCTGTCGTTCGAGAGCAATTCACCCGAAGTTAGTTGGTTTATTTTTTTGGTTGAGGTTAGTTGCTTTAGTGTATTTGGTGATCTTTTGATTTAAGGGATTTTGATTAAATTGTTTCTTTAAGTGTATATATAAAAAAGGACCGTGTACACCATCCGGCAACGATGGATGTAAGTCGGAACATAAGGGATGATGAGTAGCACTTAGCCGGATGCTGCACTCAGAGCTGTTCCCCTCCAGACAGTGTAAAGACGGCCCAGTCACAAAAATAACTAACAAGCGGAGAGGAAAGCACCAATATATATATATATATATATATATATATATATATATATATATATATATATATATATATATAGCACACAAAGGAAGGATTAAAATAAAAATAGGATATCAAGGAATGAGCAAATGAATAAAGTTAAGCAGCCATACACTCAGTGCAGCCTTCCCTCCTCCACGACGGCGCTAATCGAAGTATCACTGAGAACACGAGGCTTGAGGGCGCGACATCCCCTCAAGCAGAGAACACAGCTCCTCAGAAGTGCGAAGCTGATTTTCGTTCGGATGTAGCTTAGTGTCGGCGTATGGCTCTCCGCGTTTTTCGCTGATCTTAGTTGCGAGTTGTTTCATAACACGCGATGCTGGTGGCCCAGCACCGCCCAAGCAAGCAAAAATCAGTGCGTTGAAACTGCTGTGTTCAGTTTCGGGGATTCGCTCTTCGTACTTATTTCGCTTGATGCTCTCTTGATATTTGTATGCATCTTTTATGGTCTTAGGGCAGCTCTTCGAGTGAGGGTTGAAAATCTTCACTTCGAAGAAAGTGCGATTAAAGTTGGAGCCCCACAGACCGTTTGCCTTGATGTCCAGTCGAGCGTCATCATCAGTAGTGGTGGAATTACTCGAGAAAATTTCTCGATCGTGACACTGAAGTGTTGGCTCTATCTGGGCATCGTGGCAAACGTCATCCATCAGGTTTGCAAACACGTCTCTGATTTCGTTGTGTCGTAGGTACGTATGACCGCTTTTGGCGCAATGAAGGGCATGAGTGAGGCTAAATTCTTTCCCGCATGGGCATATAGCGGGCGTGTGTTCTTCGCTTCCCAGGTGTAGCGAAGTGCTATTCCATCACGAAATTCAGTCTTCGTGAGGTCGAAACCATTTTTTAATAACGGAAGCGCGTTAAGCCAGCTAGATACTCCTTTCTTCGAGGCCAGCTGGATGGTATACTTCATTTCTGGTAGATTGTTTTCGATTCTGGATTTTTTCGAGACGAGTTCACGTTGCATGTCTGCTTTCTGTCTAAGACTGATCTTGGTTTGTTCTAATTCACATTGTTGAATTTCGAATGAATCATTATTAAGTGACGCCAACGGAGTTGAGAGTTCAATTGATTTCTCAAGATTTTTATGAAGATCTTGTGGGAGGGCGATGTTAAGCCCCACCCATTCTGAGAGCGAGAGAAAAAGTTCTTTCATCTTGGATTATTTCTTTGCCGACGATGTTCGGTATGACTCGGCCAAGCCGCTCTTCTACCTTGTCCAGAAGTCCGTCCATGGAGGGTGTAGTACGCGAGAGGAAGCTCAACTTCTGTTGAACCTTGTTCGCCAAACATGCATAGGCATTCTGGAGAGAGGTGAGAGCAAATTGACCAAGTCTGTCCAAAGTTTTTGTATTTAATTTCTGCATCTTTCAGGAAATTTTTACTGGCCTCAGAGCTACCGATTACTGATCCCAGGACTCGAGCGCCCTGCGTGATTTCCACATTTGTGCCTGCAAACTCAGTTGACGTTTGTCGCTCGCTTCCTGGCTTAATTATCAACTGACACTTCGGAGGATTGACAAGATATCCGTACTTGGGACCAAGCTGAGTGAGCTTGTCGAAGAATGCCCTGATATCTTTCAACTTACCGACGACGTTACCATCATCAGCATACCATTTTTGTGTCAAGGAGTCATTGTGAAGTCTTGATATTAGGGGTAGGATTGCGATTCCATACATTGCCATCGCAAGGGGTTCACCTTTTGTCGTACCTTCCTGAGACAGAATGGTTGACTTACCAATGTAGGGATGAGACGGATGGCTATAGGAATTCTGTAAGGCAACATGCAATGATGGGCATAAGGCTTTCGCGTTCTCTAATTCTGTTCGTCTATTGAGCACATTAAATGCGTTTTTCGCATCAATTAGTAGAATTGCTTCGTTTTCGGGATCATCAAAACTGTGGCGAAGCGAATGTATGGCATGTTCTATTCCTCATTTCTGGCCCAGGCACAGCTGCTTGTTTCCACCGAGGGATGTTAGATCTTGCCTGATGCAGTCAACGATTATGCGTCCGGTGATGCGACGCATTACTTCACCAATACCAATAGGTCTCACACCTGGACATTTATCCAGAGCCACTAGTCGACTACCATTGTATGCAATCAAATCATCTGGTTGTATTATGGATGTGGCCAGCCTCTTAGCAAACTTGGCAACAAGCTTGCGCAGGTTCGTGGAGGTGTGCCCGAAAGCAGAAAGTAGTCTACGCCAGTCATCGGCATCGAGACCTGAAGGTCCGGCACTGCCATGTCTTCATTGCATGCTTTCGGACAAGCCTAGCACTGATTTTGTCGAAAACATCGGGGTGGTAGGGAAGCGTGCGTAGATGTTGGCTCTGAATGCAGTTGGGCTCCAAGGGATGCCCATCAGGATGTTTGTCGCGTAAAATCTCGAGGACCGGTCTACCGTATGAGATCGGTAGGTACGAGCACGCCGCCTTTATGCTCGTCCGAAAGAACGCGAATAGCATTACCGATCTTGAGGTCAGAGTTTTGCTTTCTGTTCCTTGAATTCATTTGGATTGCCTTCGCTTCACAGAACAGTTCTGAGAAGTTGCAGCTGTGCCATGCACGCATTCTACGCTTGATGGTCTTATTGTTCGATCCATTGTCCGTGTTCTTTGTTCGACTGAGAGTTAATTGCGGAAGTATCATACAGAGGGTCAGAGATATATCGGATCTATCCGTGTCTACGGCAATCGGGGAGAAGACACTGTGAAGGGCTTCGGCGAACTGATCCCCTGTCTTGTTCTTACTGAGCGTGAAGAACGAGGGCTTCCATGTGAAGACCTCGCGGTACATTTCGCGACTTGTTACCGCGTGATGAGGCTGGAAGTTATCCAAAAAATTATCCGATGGTGCAGCGGCGGAACGTTCGGGGGCGTTGCAGGATCTATGAGTGCAGTGTCGGGAACGGTCAAATCATTGGTGCCGGCGTTGCGATTGCTGTTTCGGTGGCTGCGGTGACCTCAGAGCAGCTTTTGCAGCTGAAGTTTTCGGTCAACTCTTTCGCTGCGGCTAGGCCACTGCATTTCACGTGAAAATATAACACGTATGACACCAGACGCCTCCCCTACGTAGGGGACCCTTGCAGAGTGAACAATGGGTTTGATCAGGCTACGGGCTAGGAGTCGGGAAGGCTGCACTTAGGGGGACTAGATTAAGTTAATTACAGGAGAGTAATAGCAGCAACGATATTTAAAGTATTGAATGATAAAGTTCTTTAAGTGTATGGAATAATTATGATAAGATTGTGTTTCATATTGGTCTGTTTTTTTAAGGTCTGTTGCCTGTTTCTTTTGATTTTGAGCTCCTTGCAAGTTCTTGCCTATTAGTTAATAGAGAGCTATTTATTAGGTTTTGTTACTACGGGATTGCACTTTAAATTTATATAGTGTAGCTTAGATAATTAAACAATTTTTTTTTAATTTTTCAAGTTTTTTGTTTGCATTTTTCAATTATTGGTTAGGTTGTCGCTGACAGGCATTGGTGGGGCCACTAAATGAGCATAAGAAATAAAGGGTTGTCTTTGAATGATTGTTTGGAAGCAGCAGTTAGCATTTTGTAGGGAGTTTTATAAGCAAAATTGTTAGTTCTTTCGTAGAGGCTTATTTTGTTTAGTTAGTGTTTGGATGTGGCCTCAGTGGTTATCTGCTTTGAGTCGGCTCAGGAGTCTTCCGGCTCTGTTTTTTCGTCGTCTGACGCTCTTTTTTGTTTACATCGCTTGAGTTTTTCATTATTTTTTACGCTTAGTTGATTTCGTTTTGCGTGACTGAAATTGCTCGCATATAGAAATTAAGTCTTGCTGTAACAAAATTGATTATAAAATAGATATACGGTGACAATGGTCTGATAGTTGAGTGGTTAGTGCTTCCAATCCTTAAGTCGGGGATCGGCATTCGAACCTTTCGATGGTCAGAATAAACTACAGATGCCGAAAAGAAAAGGACAATTCTTGCTGGGAAAAAATATTTTGCAAACTTATTTCAAAACAACGGACAGACTTCCGGAATAGCTGCGAAACAGGGTTGCATGCAGGTTCGAACGCCGATCCCCAGAGTAAGAATATAAAGAAATATCCCTTCGGCTATCAGGCTATTGTCACAGTTTATCTTTTGATTTTGTGCAGCCAATTTTGTTACAGTAAAAATATGTTAAAAACCGACTAGCAATAAACGACTCATTCAGTATACGAATACCAATAAAAAAGGACTATAGAAAGGTATACACTGAGAAAACTGATACGAAAAGAAAGAAACCAACCTTCTAGTTCAACAAGTGGCCCATCCAAGGCTTGTTGGTGACAACCTAAACGACGGTTGAAAAATGCACAAAAAAACCTGAAAAATTACAATTTTTTTAAATCTCAACCTGCGTTATGTAAGTATGAAGTGATTTTTTTGCGAAAATTTTTCGCTTGACCGTTTTGGTCGTGGTAAATCTTCAAGCGAATGATCTTCATGTTCTGAGAATGGTATACCAGTTGTAGGCTCTTTAACTCCAGCAGGACTAGCTAGACGCAGCTCCTGCACTCGCTGATCATACGACATTTGATAGAAAAACAGCAGCCAAAAATTCACGACTGCAAGCCGCTGAAATGTTAAAATGAACAATTGTTCTTCATCAGAGCTCTACTAGAAATGTACCGAACGAGAGGCAGTGCAAAAGAACAAAAACTCAACAATCTATCGATCAAAAACTACAGGAGTTAACTGACAAATCAGGCACTCATCCAACTAACTCACCAAACAGTCAGTTAACACAAGAATCTATTCAGCCTTTTCAGAACCGTGCGCTATCTGAGACATAAACATTTTCACAATACAGACAACAGTACCAAGATATCAATGTTCCAATTGATCGCATTGGCAAATTAAAGGCCGACTTAAAAAGCCACCCGCTAATTAGAGCTCAGCACAAAAGAAATGCGGAGAAAATGACCTATGTAACTCCGTGACATGTGTGAACGCCGAAGGAGTCTTTTATCAACATAAAGCAATATATTTTGGTATAAATCTGGACACTGAACAATAGAGCAGTTCAATGTACTCTGCGTGGCCCACCACCTCAGAGGGAATTCCTTCATCCAGTAAAAAAAATAAGCCAGAGACCAAAAATTTAAATGGTCTCACAAATCAACCCGAACGCTGTAAACTGAACCTAAATCAGTGCAAATATTCTCTTGTTTGAATCTGAGTTCTGTAGTCCCCGTATGTCACAGAGCCCTAATTGATACCAAAACCTGTGCAAACGTAATGTGCGAGGGTCAGAGTACTGGACCTCTGGATAAACTTTTTGTAAAATTTCAGCAAGGTTAAGCAAAACCAAAATTGTCTAAAGTCAACTAGCGGGAGGCCAGCCAATGCAAGTAGAATATGTGGTTGCAATAGAGTTTAGACTGGCTCATAAATTATCGACAGGCAGGTTTCTGGTACTCAAAATAGCCGATTCAATAACCCTGGGAAAGCTTTTTAAAACACGTATTTGATCGACAGAAATATATTGCAAGTCGATTTATCGATAGCAATTAGCAAAATAAAGCTTCAAAATGAGTCACAACGAGTAGTCAGGTTCCAAAATTAATCTGCGCCTCTAAGAAAGAAAGAACCGCTGCAGGACACCAAATACTTCAATGCACTGTTCTAACTGCGCCAACAGTTTGGAATAGGTAGGTGGTGTGGTGGTGAACTTAAGCGTTTGGATATAGTTTTTACATCTTAAGTACAAGAAAAAAATGCAACAATGATTTTGTAACTTAAGATACGGAGCACCATATAATAGCTCGCGGAACAGAAGTCAACAATTTTCAATACTCCCATTATGAAACTCTATAATAGCAATTTGACATTGTCTTTACATTTCCAATAAGTACAATTACGAAAGGTAATACGAGAATGTTCTGGGCGCTTAAGATAATTAACCTCTATACAATAACTCATTGTAGAAATTTGAAAAATCTTGAATACTAAAACCGAAAAAAGCCGATGAACTGATACAAGTGGATCCACAACAAATTGCTTTGGAACGATTGAAAATTCAAAAGCAACAGTTTAACCTGAACTCATTGAGGCTGAAACAAGAAAAGGACAACACAGCTAGTTAGATCAGCATCAGAATACCGCGAGCTCGGTTCTCAACTCAATAAAACTGAAGAAAGAACCAGAATTTTTCCGTTTACGGCGAAATTTTGCATTTCCAACAAAGGGACAAAATTGATCCCGTTAGAACTCGACAGATCGAGAGATCGAAAATTTTGTCTAAAGTTAAGTCTTTCCTACAAGATTGTGTCCTACAAGCTGAACAATTGAGTTTGTCTAAAAGGCAGTCCTACAAGCTGAACCACGTGAACTAGTGGAAGCGCTGTCAAACGTTTGCAAAGCATAGGTTTTGATGTTACGAGAACCTATTGTGGAACTTGTATTTAGGCAGTATTACAGATTAATTACCTTACTATGGCAGTCATGTTACTGTAGTCCACTTTTAGCTCATCGGAAAATATCTTGCAAAGTCAGAACGTTTGCAGATCATCAACTTTTAATAGTGAATTCTAGGACTCTAATTTCCCGTTTTAAATATGGCTGTTGCAACAAATCTTTTTGCGGGAAAAAACTTGCTTCACTAATGTTGATGGCCCGCAAGCATACAACTGCGTTCAAATGGCTGATAATAACTCAGTACAATTGTTTCAAACAGTTGTGCCTATGTCTCTCCCTAGGTCTTAGAAGGCCAGTCACAAGTTTTAGATAGATCCTTTATTATAGCTGCGAAGCTGTAAGCTGAGCGTAGCTATATTGCGGTGCTCTTGGTTTTTTACGACTTGAAGAGGAGTATTGGTTTTCTCTCGGTCTTTTTTTTTAACAGGAAGTAGATTTGTTCACGCGGCATTTTGACCTAAAAGCAAAAGTGAGAAAAGCTGTTCTGTTGAACAGATTTTCGCTAAGCGAGAGAAGTTTTTTAATCGTGCGCTTCGTTTAGTGAATGACTTTTTGACTTTGAAAAGTAGTTTTTGACTGAATGGCACATATAGATAACCGTTTTTAGCCGTTTTTTGGACTAAGTGGCCCAATTTTTTTGCTTTTAATTTGGTTTCTTATAAAAATAAAGTTTATTCGATACTATATTGAAATGTCAACCTCGGAAATTGATTCCACGGTGTTTTGCAGAGCCTGAAAATGCGTTTCAAGTTGAAAATTGGCACATATTTCTTGATTTTTTAGTTAATTCTTGGCTTTTTTTTCTATTAATTTCTTCATTTTGGATCTTTTAACGTCTTTTTGTCAAAAATCAGTTAATATGGCAACTTCTCTTTGATAATTTATATACTCAACGCCTCTTTCTACCTCGATGTAATTTTGTTTTATAATATTTACATATGCTAATTCGATTTTAGTAGATTTTTTCCGATTTTCGTCAGTTTTTTTGTTTGTATTTTGGTTGTAATTGCTAGAAATAGTCTTTTTGTGCAAGATGAGGGACTTTAATTTCGTTTCAATAAAAATTCAATTATTTTTTGGCTTTATGTTTTTGAAAAACAGTTAAAACTTTTTCATAAATGCAGTCTTAAAGTTTTTTTTGACCATTTTTTTGCAAAATGTTTCAATTTTTCGGATTTATGAATTCTGCTTTTTCCTATTTTTGTTCTCTTCAGGAGAATAGATCTTTGTATCGGATGAGTAGTTATCTTTTCTATGGCTTGAATGCTGAACAATGAAATGTATTCGTTTTTCTTATTGATTTTTAACTTTCAAAAATCAAGAATGTGTTTTTGTTACGAATGTATTCGTTTTTTATTGTTTTTTAACTTTCAAAAATCAAGAATGTGTTTTTGTTACGGTGTTCCTTACATTGTGCCCATATTCTTCACCATCTAGTTAGCACCATTCTATCTTTGTCCTGGCACCTAACTTTATTTTCGGTATATTGATTTTTTCAGTTGTTAAAAATGAATGATTTCAGCTTTTTCTTAGATTTTCGTCATTTCTTTGGTTTGCATTTGGTTTCATTCAACATAAGGCAGTACTGAGAGTTTGATAGCAAGCGTATTCCACAATTTCCACTTAAGACTATCTACTGCAACTTTCTTCCGGCCTTGGTATTAATTTAAACGATTTTTTGCCTTTGAATATACTTCTGCTGCTTATGTCTTTTCTATGATCAATTTAATTTTTGAATTAGTATGCAATCATATTGTCTAGCATATGTACAACAAGGAACAATTGTGTGTTATTTTTTGTGTTAATTGCAGGGATTAGAAGTGTAATTATAGGTGTTTTCTGATTCTTAAATTTGAGCTTTCTGTTTTGAAAAGATTTAACTTAGTTTCTAAGATTATTATCTGCCGTTTGCTTTCGCGATCTTTTTCAGATTAGAATCATGAATTATTTGAGGGCAATTGATGACCTTGTCAGCTTTTTCAGTCTATCACTTTTTTAACCTCTTTAATCATTTCGGTTTTTTTAACGTTACCAAACATTTTCAATGATATAAAATTTTGCTGCATTTTGTCTCTTGGTGAGTGGTTTAAGTTTCACCAATTTTTAGAGGAGACCTGGAGAAGTAGTGATTTAATGGTTTAATACAAAAGGTAGTGGCTTCCGCTGCAATTACGGTTTTGTTAGTGAAGTTTTGACTCTTCGAGTCGCTTCCGGAATTCTTCCGGCTATGTTTTTTGTTTCGTCGTCTGACGCTCTTTTTTCGTTTTACATTTGTTCACACAGCAAAGCTGAAAAAGTTAAATTTTTTGAATGACTTCTTCTCACTAACGGCATTTGCGCGCGTGACGTCATTTCTCACTAGCTTTAGCTAAAGTTTTTAGGTTATTTGCGTGATTAGATTTTGATCATACGTGACTTACCTCACTCAATAAAATGACTTTTGCACTTTAAAACTTAAGTTTAATTTGAATTTGTTCAAGGTCAAAGGAAGTCATATGTGCAGTAAAGGTCCCTAATAAGAGGCTTCTGTGGAATGAGTTTTAAAGAAGCTTTATTAATTTATCGCTGAATGTTTTTTAGCCTAGTTTTTTGAGCGGCGTCGATTTTTCAATTTAGATCTGTATGTTTCTATCTCTATTATATGGCACGCAGGTCTCTTCTTTCGCAGCTATTCCGGCAATCTGCCGGCTATGTTTTGACAATATATGGACTCATATCTAGCAGCAAAACTTTGCACTCAGTTCATGGACAACGTAGGTTGTGCTGTCGAAGCATTGATGAACAAGTACAAGCACTGGGGCAAATCAACTGTTTTTGAGATCTGGACTGCAACTTTCACCAGAGAAGTGCTCACTCGCTGCAATTGGAAATGTAAAAGCACTCAGAGGTCTCTCCCAAGAAAAAAGTCCTCTCCCAGTTTTCTGAAACAAGAATTTCCGAAACTCTGAAATAATTTGACCAATAATGGGTTTGGCATAGTTGTTTCGGAATTTTATTTCAAATGTTAGCATCACTCTTCTTCTTCGTAAATATTCGAACAAAGACAAATTGAGCAACCAACGGAACACTATGAAAACCTTAAAAAAATTGAAAACAGTAGCATCGTTTCAGTAGGCGAACGGAATTTTATTTCGCCTACTGAAACGATGCTACGACTACAAATACGTATTCTAAGGTATGTTCTCCTCTGTGATGCAAGCATTTACGGAGTAATTTTTCTAACAGTCCCAGATTAACTGGTTAAATGTGAAAGTGATGAAAGAGCGTGTGCTCCAGTTTCTTTTTTCATATTTTTTTCATAGTCATCTAAAATTTTTGTTCTGTTTCATGGTTCTGAACCAGTCAATCCAGTTGACTTGGGTTCCGAGTGAGCTTTTAGTGATATGATTGTAATCAGTTCAAATTATGTAACAGAGTTACAAGGTGCTATCCAAATAAAAATTGAAAACGAATTCCGGTTTTGGATTTCTTATAGTCGCTCTGAAAGGGGCGTCACAGCCACTAGTTGAACCTCTTTTACCTGCTGTCCGACCCTCGGCTAACCACTCAAAGTGTGGTTAGTCGAGGGTCGGATCCATTGGGAAAGCTTAACAAACTTCGCTACTGCTTTGACGTGTAGAAATGGTCTTGACCATTTATATTGTCTGGACAAGTATTTTGTCCGAAAAATCGGAACAAACTTCCTACGATGTGTGCACAGGATTACGGCCAGTGATAAAGCCTCAAGTGGTTTGCTATCTTCAAGGCATTAACCCATCATAATTTCTGCCTCATCCGTTAAGAAATTATGGCAGGTTATTTGATGACCCTGTCCGAGCTTTGCGGGAAGCCGAAATAGGGGAGCAAAATTCACACAGCAGATTAACTTCAACAGCCGAAGATTGCCTATCACTTGCCTTTGCAGCCGCAGCAGGGCGAGTGACAATACCACTACCGGTTGCACCTGTGCCACTTCACAGCCTCCTTTAGTTTTATTGCCAGTGTAGCACCTTCATTGAGAGAACGTTGGCCGGGATAATTAATGCTAGAAAAGCATTTTATCAAACTATCCCACGAACGGTTGCCTACCTGCGACACCACCATTGTCCAACCCCTCTTTCTTCCACTTCAAACCCCTCCATAATCTGTGTAAAATTTGTGAAAACCTACTTTTTCTCGCAAAATGTCGCAATAAAAATGGATACAACTTGAAATTCAAAAATCGGTCCTAAACAAGTTGTTAGCATCTATAATGGCTTGCATTTGAACACCATTTGGTGAATCGAATGTTGGTGGGACAAATTAAGGTGGATTTGAAAGTTGAGTAGGTAAAATAGTGATTTTCTGGGGGTGACCAAATTTATAAAAGTTAGTTATGATTCGGAATTTACCTCAACATGCTCAAACTTGATAGGGAGTTAGTGCATACCTTGAGGCAAGTTCCGCTGTTGTCAATTCCAGGGAATTTGTTTTAGAGATACCATGGGGGGAACTTTAGACTTCCAAATAAGGCTTAGATTCTTGAGTTCATAGTTTGACCGGTTGATTAATTGGTAGCGTCATGAGTCTGATACGGCTTTTGTGTTAGTTTGAATAGCTTAAGTAGAAGTCAGCAATGTATAAAGAAGGCGTTCAGGTCATTCAATTGTTCTTTTAAAGTCATAACGAACTCTACGTAAGTGAGGACCATTTGTTGTCCATAGCAGCGGTTTGAACAAAGTTGTTGTTCACGCGTTGTAATACGTCGTGATTCGAGTAGTTGCCAAGAGGGAGTAAACCAACATGGTTGTTGTTGTGGCAGCAGAGCTATAGAAGGCTCCAAATAACTCTGACATCGTAGAGGAGTTCAACTTAAGTAATAAAAGAGAGAGAGAGAAGAGCTGTTGTGAAGTGAAGTTGGTCTTTCTTGATAGAAGAAAGACTTTTGTAAAGAATATCGAGAGCCAAGAACGAGAGATTCGTGAGGCTGATATCAGAGCAGATAACTTTACTTACTCAGTTTGATTTAGAGAGTTTGGGATCTTGTGATAAATTCCATTATCTTAATTTGAATTAATTTCTGTTGCTTAAAACCCAAATTGATTTATTCTTGATTCTGTTGATTTATACTATCAAATTATATCAATTTATCTTTGAGCAACCGAGTTGATTCTGAGCCGGAGACAGAGCAAGCCGGGGACACCGTGAGTAAACTTTGTAGAAAACCTTTCCACCAAAATAAACCTTTCAAGTTAGGATTTCGGGTGGTAGTGTCTCCCCGCCTATTAACCTAGTCTAAATACGAAATTCTACAGTGGCGCTCCTGGGTGGGCCGGTTCTCTTCGAGTACACTTACAATCAGTTGAGCACGGAGAGTAATCCGAGCTCCGTTCGTGACGAAGAAGTCCTGTGTTCATAAGTAAGCAATGAACGAAAACGAAAGACAGCTTTTTGCGGAGGCTGTGGTCGTGGCTCAAAACCAGTTGGCGGTTAACAACACAGCTGGCAGGCCCGAAAAGTTCCCGTCGGCGTTGTTTCCCGATTGGTTTTCATGGAAAGCCCACTTTTCATACCTCATGGACAAACATGGTTGGACGGATGAGCAGGCTCGAAGCACAATACCTACCCTTCTTGTTGGTTGGGCGATGCAGGAGTTTAATGCCATGCCCCGACACTATCGAGTTCAGGAGCAAGACCAACCCGCTCCCACTCTGGCAAGAATGATGACGTACTTGGACCCGAGGATGTCACCCTACAGGAATCCGAGGACAGCGAGAACAGAGTTCAAGAACTTGGCCCAGGGTGAGAAAGAGGATATTCGAGTTCTCCAGACGGGTGAGGTCGCTTGGGGAAATTGCCAATGCCACCATGAATGCAGCTACGAGGGATAACATGAACCGAGAGCAGTTCATCGATGGGCTGTTTGATCTAGAGATACAGGAATTGCTTCTGCGGGAGGACCCCAACACGTTCAATGATGCTGTTGATAGGGCCCTTAACATCGACGCAATCAGTCGAGGATCCAGAATGAGGCAGCGCAGGCGGTTGGCAACCACCAGGTACCTTCAACAGTCAGACCAATTCGTGGAAAGACATCATGTTCAAGCTGTGAGTGGACAAATGGAACCCGACATGATGAAGGTAGAAATGGACGAGATGAAGAAACAAGTAAAGAATCAGGCAGACATGATTAAAGGGATGTCCGAAATGATGACTAAATTTGTCAATTCGGTAATCCCCGGACCACCGAAAGAAACAACAGGAGATCAGGACGGAAATCCGCGCCGATTGTTCAACCCGTACCCCGAAACCAGCCGCTACGGCCAGAACTTTGGCAGCACCGATAGGAAGCAGTCTGGGACCTTAAAGCAAGGAGTCCGCTGCTACAATTGCTCTAAGATGGGACACTACGCGCGGGAATGCAACGAACCAAAACAGAACCATTTAAACTAAGACGGGCCGGGAGTCTCCAAGGATTTAGGAAAGAAGGTTTCATCCCGGCCGAAAACAAGCAAGATTCAACTAATAACCGTGACACTTTAAACGATATAGAAGCAGTCAACAAACTACCGGAACCACGGTTTCTCAAACCCAAAGTTGCAGTGAAGGGGGAACCAGACAAACGAACTGGAAGTATTACAGTTACGGGGGAGGTAAATGGGACTCCAATAGAGATTTTGGTGGACACAGGAGCTTCAACCAATATGATAAGATCTTCCACATTTGACCAACTTAAGGAACCGCGAAAACTGATGCGGTACCGTGGACTACTGGAGGCAGCTGACGGTCGGTATGTAAACGTTACAGGATCAGCAACAATTCATCTCAAAATGGGTGGTATTGATGACGAGTGTGAAGTCCTTATAATTGACGGACTCAAAACGGAAATGATTCTCGGACTCAGGGATCTTCAAAAGCATAATTGTGTAATCGATTTGCAGACCAACCAATTGTGGACAGCCCCAGTGGAGTCAGCTATAATACCGTTGAACAGCGGAAAATTGTGGGGAACTTCGCAGAATGGTAACACGAAGCCGACACATGAAGCCGAAACGAGAGAAGCGGTCCACTAGATCCTGGAAAAAGTTGGCAAGGAAGACCAAGTAGAGGTTATGATGGCCTCTGGGAGTATCTACGATGAGGATGGTGAGCATGACGACAACTTAGGACCTAACAGAGAAGAGGAAGAGGAGACCTTAGCTGAAGGGGCGATTAGAGGCCAACAAAACTTATGTCTAAATTCAGGGGATGAGGTCAAGATGCAAGCTGGTGAAGATGTTGTTCCTCTAAATTCACCTGAACAGGAAGCCGAGCAAATTTTGAAGAAATGTGCCCCGGAAGCACGAGGAGATCACTGGATAGCACTGCGGGACCTTGTCATCAAATACAGAGACGTGTTTGCCTTGGATGATTCCGAGCTGGGATCTACCGCCGTGGTCGAGCATCGGATTGAAACGGGTAGCAGTAAGCCTTTCAAGGTACCGCCACACCGAATCTCACCAGCTAGGATACCAATCATCCGGGAAGAAATTCGAAAAATGTTAGCGAGAGGGGTGATACAGCCATCAAGAAGTCCGTATAGTGCGCCAATCGTACTACAGAAGAAGAAAGACGGGAGCTGGAGGTTCTGTGTGGATTATAGGAAACTGAATGATGTCACTGTGAAGGATGCCTATCCGATGCCTAACCAAGCCCAAGTGTTTGACGCTCTGAGAGGAAATGCATTTTTCTCTTCTGTTGATCTAGCAAGTGGATATTGGCAAGTTCCTGTAGCCGCCGAACATAGACATAAGACCGCTTTTGTTACCCCAGACGGAGGTCTCTATGAGTACGTCCGAATGCCCTTTGGCCTGTCAAATGCGCCCGCAACCTTCCAACGACTTATGAACGAGCTATTTCAGCAGGGTCTCTACCAAACTAATCTCATCTTTCTGGACGATGTCCTCACCTATAGCAAGACGGCAGAAGATCACTTGAAGCATCTCGAAGAAGTGTTCGTGACGTTACGTAATGCAAATTTAAAATTGAAGCCGAAGAAGTGTCAGCTTTTCCAGAGACAGGTGGTGTACCTAGGTCACGTCATCGGAGTAGATGGAACGTCCCCCGACCCCGAGAAGACGTCAAAAGTTAAGGAATGGCCCGTTCCCAAGACAGTGAGAGATGTCCGGTCCTTTATTGGATTTGCTAACTACTATCGAAGATTCATCAAGAACTTTGCAAGCATCGCCAAACCCTTGCATGATTTGACTAAGAAGAGTGCACGATTTGAGTGGACCCCAGCTCAGCAAGCATCTTTTGACCAGTTGAGATTAGAGCTGGTGACTGCCCCCGTTCTCCAGTACCCAGACTATTCAGGTTCATTCATTGTCGACACTGACGCCAGTAATGTTAGCATTGGGGCAGTACTTTCCAACGAAATCAATGGAGTGGATCGACCCCTGGTGTTTTCGTCACGAGTGTTAAGCAGGACAGAGATGATGTACTCGACCACCAAAAGAGAGGCTTTGGCGGTAATACAGGCCCTGAAGTGGTACCGACCATATCTGTTGGGCGTTCCATTCGTCCTAAGAACTGACCACGCCAGCTTGCGTTGGATGTTTCGACAGGACGCGGATGGGATGACTTTCCGGATGATTCAGAAGCTTCAGGAATTTGACTTCATGTTTGTGCACAGAGCAGGCAATCAACATGGCAATGCTGACGGTTTATCAAGACGCACGTCAGAAGAACCAGACTGGGCTCCCGGGGAGAGAGAAGAATTGACTGGTAGTTGTCCTGAGCCTGTTTCCCTAGAAGTGGCTTTGGCAAGAACCCGAGAATCCTGTGGAATGATCCGAGAAGAAGTGGGAGGAGGCGCCGACTCGGAGGAAGATGCACTGGATGGTCAAGCAATAGTTTGGAGTAGAGAGACGCCTGATGTAGAGAAAATGCAGCAGGAGGACGAAGCTATTAGCAGAGTTTTCCTGTGGCTCCCCTATAATCCGGGAGGAGATCTTGAGAGTTTTGGTTCCAACTTAGTGACGCGAGAAGAAGCAGTGCAGCATGGGCCCGAAGTATTGGCATATTGGTCTAGATGGAACGAACTCACCGTGAGGAAAGGCATCCTCTACCGGCGATGGTATTGCTGGGACGGAAAACCCCCAATACTTCAAATCGTTGTTCCCGTAGTGGGCCGGAAGGAAATTCTTGATCAGTTGCACGCATCCCCAGTCAGTGGGGGGCACTTTGCTGTAGAGAAGACGTTAAGGAGAATCCGCCAACGTTTCTGGTGGCCACACATGAGACAAGATGTTGAAAAGAAGCTAGCTTGGTGTCTGCCGTGTGCAGCTAGGACTACAGCTGGGAGAAAGAGGATTGGAGGACTTGTGCCATTTAAAGTTGGGATACGATTCCACACGGTTGCAGCAGATATCTTGGGTCCAGTTACGATGGCCAACGAAACGCGAGCCAAGCACATATTAGTCATGACAGATTTGTTCACGAAGTATGTGGTCAGTGTCCCATTGAAGGGTACTGAAGCACCCGATGTAGCAAAAGAGATTGTGGAAAGTTGGATTTTGCGATTTGGTGTACCCGACGTACTTCACACGGATCAGGGAAAGAACTTTGGGAGTGAGCTCATGCTGGAGGTCTGCAGGCTGTTGAAAATTGATAAAACTAGGACCTCACCATATCACCCTCAAGGCAACGGGCAAGTGGAGAGGCACAATCGGGTGATTGCCGATGTCATCTCGAAGTATTGTGCGGACAACCCGCGAACATGGGATAAACTGTTACCCTATTTAAGTTTTATTTACAACACCACAATTCACAGGACTACACAAGCAACTCCTTACAGCCTTGTGTATGGACAGGAGTGCCAGTACCCCATAGACTTATTCTATCCAAAGCCCCACGACGAAGAACTTACAAGAGACAGCTTTGCGGAGGATTTGTCACGCTTATTCAGAGAGGCTCATGCATCCGCTAGGGAATCTCTAGGAGTAAACCAGAGGAGGCAGAAGGATCAATACCACAAGAAAGTCTATGGGAAACCATATGAAAAGCAGGACAAAGTGTGGGTTTACTCAAAGCATAAAGCAAAATCTCGGAAGTTCTTCCTACCGTGGGAGGGTCCTTATGTAGTTTTAGAACGAACATCGGAGGTTAATTACAAAGTAGCGAAACCAAGTCAAATGGCAAAATGGAGGATACTACACTACAATATGCTCAAACCGTACCTGGAGGAAGGCGATGCTTGGAGCCCAAAGGAAAAGAAGAGGACTACGGCTCCCAGGTCCGAAGGGTTTCTTGAACATCCAGGCGTAGATCAAGACGAGTGGGAAGAGGAGGGATTCGATCTACGCCCAACAGAGCAGAATGCCAGGATGCGACGCCTTGTACAGAGAAGGGAACGAAATGAAGGGGTTGAGGAGGACGTGCCGAATTTGGAGGAACTGTTTCACGAGCAAGTTGTAACGGAACCAGCCAGGGTACCGGAGGAAATTCCAACTGATGGGGGCAGGCTGGAAGCGCCAGTAACTGCTGACGATGCACGAGTAGAGTCACCTCTTCGTGAACCAGGGCAACTAGCCCAAGCCCAGCCATCGGGTGTTCCTGAACCTAGGGAGGTAACAGTAGTCTCTCAAGATACGGGACTTGCAAGACGACCCAGACGAGAGATCCGCCCAGTCATTCGGCTGGGTATTGACGAATAACTAATAGCAATGGGAGGAGGCACTACCACCTACTAACAACTTAACGCAACACTTTTTAGTTATCGACCCCAACTAACGACAGGCTGTTTAGGATTCATTCAACTGGACAATGCTGACTTTCAACCTCATTCTGATTTCAATTGCGGTGATGGGACCGATGGAAGCAATGAAGCTGGACGGTATCTCTTTCAATCATACGGCAGGAGCGGCTTTCACCACGGAGACGCCAGTAATCATAGCTAGTGCCATGGAGTCGACTTGGGTGTCCATCCCTTTTCCTATTCTTCCGGCTATCAACAAGACCCACCTAGACGTTGCCTTTCAAGAATTTCAATTCAAGTTTGCGAAACGCTGGAACGGTTACTACAAACAACGAATCTGTGGAAACAAGGAACTGACGCAGAGCTATATCAATGTTACTTACATAGCACTCAAGGGTATAGAATACGAAGTGGACGACATTGCTCGAGTGCTAGCAGAAATGAAGATACGGGCCGAAACGTTCATCAATGGTTCTTTACACATTCACAGTAGGGAGCGACGATGGGTGAAACCACTGTTGATTGGAGCCGCGGCCGCCATCGTTCTGGCTCCGGTCCTCAAGCAGGGATTCTGTCACTACTTCTCATTCTTTGGATTTTGTGGAGGAAGGCAAGCAATTGACGAGTTAGGACGGGAGGCAGAGTTTCTTGACAAAGCTGTCAGGACGATAACTTTGGAAACCGGGGAGCGGATTCATTTGCTTGGGCATTCACTTAACAAGACCCAGAACCAGTTGAAAATGGTTTCTCACGATGCGAATGCGAACTTCCAAATGATCCGGGATGCGATGAATCGGTTGTTGGAGGAAACCGACGGAGCTTTGGATGGCCAGCGGCTATGCGTCAGTTCGAAACATCACGATGTCTACCAGGAGGCTTCACGATTTTCAACGGCCATGCTAAATTACTCGCAAGCTTTGAACGCACTGCGGGAGGAACTTATTGCTTTCAAAATCGGGTTGCACAACTTTGGATACATTTTGGATGATGCGTTGTCTTCATTGACAAGGGGACTAATTCCAGCTACCCTAATTCCCCCAGAAGTATTGCAGAAGGTCCTTGATGGTTTGAAACTAGACAGGATGCGGGAAGCCATACCTCGATCCGAGCTGATGACCTACTACGGATTTGAGCTAGTGGATTCTACAGTGATAACGACCACGGGGATTAACGTACTCGTAAATATCCCTCTTCATCACACTAGCGGATTGTACCATGTCTATCGAGCTGTGGCGTTGCCCCAACCTATTGACGATGGAGTTACGGCAACCCAATATTTGTTCCGAAAGTCTCACCTTTTAGTTTCGGAGAGAAGAGACCATTTCGCTGAAGTGTCGGAAGAGAAAATAAATTCGCACTGTGTAGGAACTAACCGTCTGAAGTTGTGTCTGAAACCATTCTCAATGTCCCGAACGAGTGAAGCCACTTGTCTATCCAGCTTGTTTTTTGACTTACCTGCCGCCGCCCTGAAGCTGTGCCCGCAGGAAGTTGTTGTACTACCAGAGGAGCCAACAGCGGACTACTTAGACGATTCGACTTACTTGGTTACAGCGAGGTCTTCTGCCTACAAGTTCTTCAATTTTACTCATGGGTTGAAGCAAACTGGTTACCCAGTTCCTGGATGTCGTAGCTGTTTGCTCCGGCCACCTTGCGATGGACGATTTGAGAACCCCAGTGGAACTCTAATTCTGTACCCGGACCCCAGGACATGTCAGTACAGCAGCGGAATGATGATCAATATCCAGCAACATCCTTTGCTGCGCACCCTATTTGCTACGCTAAGGAAAGTGGAATCCGAAAGAGTAGGAGCAGAGATCCCCAATGCTTTTCGTGATCAGGCTCATGGAGAAATGCTAGAGGTTCTAAGACTTAACCTGATCGAATTGCCCGAAGAGACTGTGGACGAGGAAAGTATGGAGCGGATCTCTCGTCCTTTTGCCGAAGGAATTATTAACCAACACATGCCTTTTCATTGGAGTGCATATCATAGCCGACCAGCCAATGTTGTGGTGTGGTTCTTATTAGCCATAGTCCTGTTCTTCATGGCATACCTTTTCTATCGATCTTGTATGAAGAACCCCGCCCCGCTGTATAAGAGACTTTTCCGACAACAAAGGAACCGCTTTCCGTGGTCGAGGATACCCCGAGATGACAGTACTGACTTTTCATCGAGACCTGGCACCGGTCAACCTGGCTTTTCACCACCTCTTGGAGCTCCACCCAGCTTCAACTCGATTTTCGAACTGAATGAGGCGGCTATCTCGCCGGCGTCGATGTCGGAGACCCCAAGACGTGACACAAGCACGGGAATGGGCATGAGAGTGAAGAGAGTGTCGCTACCCCAGGAGAGGTCTTTCTCACCTGGTGAACAATTGCGTGGTGGGGAGTTATGAGAAGCAACCGGTTCCTGTACTAGTGGATAATACTCAGACTTAAGCTTGTATACTTTGACCTTGATCACTCTGACTTCGACTTCTTATGTGGTAGGCCTTAATCACCCTTTCATTCTAGTGTTTAATTAGAGTATTACTTGTTACTTTCATTGTATATAGATAAAAAGAATTGAAGCGCCAGACTAGAACAACCCCCCCCCCCCCCACCAATGCAGTAATTGATATCAATTGTTTTAGGGAGTATGCAGGGTAACTCCAATGGGTTTTTACAACCCCCCTTTAACTTCTAGGCGGAATGGGTATAAGACTGCGCTTCATTGTAAATATTTTTTTTTATGTAGTGTTACTTGTATATACGAGATCTATATGATCTTATTTGAAAATCCCAAACTCTCGAAAACTGATCGATGGATAAAAGGGAGAAAAACTAAAATATTTTAAGTATATAAGATACGTAAGCATCGGTAAGGCTACAAGAGTAAAGGAAGAAGTAAGTATGGATTAGAGGGTTGAAATATAGGGGGAGGCGAGCAAGGATTATTCCTTTCTGCGGTTGGGGAACACAACTCGTGGTCTCAGATCATCTAGTAAGCTTATGACATCCCACGAGCTATTCAACTGACCCGAATTAAATAGGCCTTCGACCAAGCTGAGAAATTCGTAAGTCTCGTATGTGCTGAACATTAAGCTATCAATTGAGTCAGGGTCAATGACAATAGTAAACTCGTAATAATTTGTGGGACTTTCCTGAATTTGAATATTAGAAAATCCCTCCCCAACCAAAGTTTCTAACGCCGGAATGTAATAGTTGGTGTCGGTCATTTGTATTTGTTTTGCTGTGATAAGATATAAGGTGTTGTTTACAATGAAAGCTTTGGAACAATGAGATATTTAAACAGTAGAAGTCAAAATAAGCACGCGTTGGTTGTACAAAGAAGTGATTTCTGTTCATTTTTTTGCTGTTGAAAACTAATGAGCTCTATTCAGCTTTGAGTTGATTGTTCTGCAAGCAATTACTAAAGACTAATGAGATTCAAGAGGAACGAAACTGGTGTAAGTGACCGAGGAGAGGATAAACTGTGTGGAGAATGAGAAAATCAGAAAGTAGACAATTCATTTTGGTTCTCTTTATCGTAACGCTAAGTTCAGTAACTTAGGCTTCAGAAAGTTGAAGAGTGAAATTATAACAGCCAACGCCCGTTCGTGATGGATCTAACAATGTACCCGGTGATCCCCGAATACCATCCGGATGAGTTCGAGGATGAGGAGAAATGGGTGTGGGAGTCCTTTATGTTGGGACTGAGGTTACGAATCAAAATGATCCGTGTGTCCTTCCACTATCTGATAGTGGAGTTGAGGGAAGACGGTGGATTTGTCCTTCTGGAGGAGGGGAGTGGCCCATGGCACGAGCTGAGGGGCTTCCTATCGAAGGATTGGTCGGCCAATTCCGGTGAGATTGCAGAGGAGGGCGATGGAGCTAGTTCCTTCCATCCAAGTGTTGGCTCAGAGAGTATCGATTCGCTGAGGGTGGGGTCTACCGACAGGCTTACCAGCTACTCCTCCTACTTCGAAGAGCTATCGACGGAGTCGGAGAGTGGAGGAGTTTTTGAACTAGAGTCTATTTCCAGCGAAGATGACTGCGTTTTTGTCAGCTAAAGTTTCACGATTGGTGGAAAAGAGGCTGATTTGATCCTAAATTCTATAGTATATTATTATTAAAATCAAATTAAAGCGAATGGGACAGGGGGTCAAGGTAGTATGAGTATAGTGAGTAGTCTTTTTCTAAGTTTAGCAATTATTCGGGAGAATAATAGTCTAGAAGGGAGGAGTGTAAAATTTGTGAAAACCTACTTTTTCTCGCAAAATGTCGCAATAAAAATGGATACAACTTGAAATTCAAAAATCGGTCCTAAACAAGTTGTTAGCATCTATAATGGCTTGCATTTGAACACCATTTGGTGAATCGAATGTTGGTGGGACAAATTAAGGTGGATTTGAAAGTTGAGTAGGTAAAATAGTGATTTTCTGGGGGTGACCGAATTTATAAAAGTTAGTTATGATTCGGAATTTACCTCAACATGCTCAAACTTGATAGGGAGTTAGTGCATACCTTGAGGCAAGTTCCGCTGTTGTCAATTCCAGGGAATTTGTTTTAGAGATACCATGGGGGGAACTTTAGACTTCCAAATAAGGCTTAGATTCTTGAGTTCATAGTTTGACCGGTTGATTAATTGGTAGCGTCATGAGTCTGATACGGCTTTTGTGTTAGTTTGAATAGCTTAAGTAGAAGTCAGCAATGTATAAAGAAGGCGTTCAGGTCATTCAATTGTTCTTTTAAAGTCATAACGAACTCTACGTAAGTGAGGACCATTTGTTGTCCATAGCAGCGGTTTGAACAAAGTTGTTGTTCACGCGTTGTAATACGTCGTGATTCGAGTAGTTGCCAAGAGGGAGTAAACCAACATGGTTGTTGTTGTGGCAGCAGAGCTATAGAAGGCTCCAAATAATTCTGACATCGTAGAGGAGTTCAACTTAAGTAATAAAAGAGAGAGAGAAGAGCTGTTGTGAAGTGAAGTTGGTCTTTCTTGATAGAAGAAAGACTTTTGTAAAGAATATCGAGAGCCAAGAACGAGAGATTCGTGAGGCTGATATCAGAGCAGATAACTTTACTTACTCAGTTTGATTTAGAGAGTTTGGGATCTTGTGATAAATTCCATTATCTTAATTTGAATTAATTTCTGTTGCTTAAAACCCAAATTGATTTATTCTTGATTCTGTTGATTTATACTATCAAATTATATCAATTTATCTTTGAGCAACCGAGTTGATTCTGAGCCGGAGACAGAGCAAGCCGGGGACACCGTGAGTAAACTTTGTAGAAAACCTTTCCACCAAAATAAACCTTTCAAGTTAGGATTTCGGGTGGTAGTGTCTCCCCGCCTATTAACCTAGTCTAAATACGAAATTCTACAATCTGGTTCACCTTGCAATCTGGAATTCACTGCAGAACTCACTACTCATCACATACGTAAACACTGAACTAAACATCCCCGTTGTTGAATGCCACTTTAATATGCAACTGCGCAAACAGTCACTAAAACCCGGAACAGCAGAAAAGAACAGAAAGGAATTAAAACAACAACTTATTGAAACGACAACTACGAAAGCGAATCACAAAAGCAAATATTCAATGCACAACTGTCTATCGCTATTCTTCCTCTTCCATCAACACAATCTCCTCCCACAACACAAGTTGGAGCTGACAGCTCCGACCAAATGACGTTGCACTCAATTTAAACTCCGTTCTCACAACACCAATCAGTGAATTTTGAAAATTCGTTTGAAAGAAATGTTCGTACACCTTAAAAAGGCCACTACACAAATATAACACCCAATTATTTGGATTACCGAACATGAATCGATTTCAACAATATAGTGGCGATTTAACTAGCGCAATAAATTGTACTGGTACTGACTGTGTTTGTGTTACTATTGAACATTTTCTCCTCTTGACCAAATTTGGTTTAAATCCAATGAATAGTTCTAACGAAAAGTAAACATAAAAAATAACTAAGAGGCGACTAGTAAGGTCATACATGACACACATTGTAGTTACTAGAAATATACCAAAACTTCTCTGAAGACAACGGTTTCCTCAAAAATCTTTGCCACTCACTTTCTACCTTTTTGTGGTAACCTGAACTCTAATTTTGACTATTATTTATGGAACGAACACTCATACTTAAAAAGACGTAATTACTATTAGCCGAAGAATTCTTGAATGTTGAGTTCTTGATACACTTCCATCTATGTTTTCACAGTAGAGAAGGAAACAGTAGAAGAAACTTTGCAAAACTTTCACTCGACTTCTACTCAAAATTTTACACATCTGCTGAACAATTTCTTCCTTACTGGATCGTGAACACGACTCATCTTGAAGCGCACGAAACGGAACAAACGGTTACAGATCTTTGAATCACGACATCACAACTTATGGCGGAGAACCAAAAACTTATGACGGATAAAGCGCTGAAGTTGTTTTGGTGCTCCGGCAGCAGCAATTGGTGGAATATGCTTAGTGGGCAGCTTATCAGTAAGTAATGGGTGGATCAGATTGCGGATCAATCAATAATGTTCGACCTTCATCAAAAAGCGGTAAAAAACGGGCGAAATTAGTGACGGACTCAGTGACTATTTTTGCTTATGACGGACTAAGTACTAATCAGAGAATGAGAAAAACGGGAAATTCTTCATGATTTCAAAGGCATACCGAATTTTCCAAGACCCAAAAAACAATGTAAGAAAAAAAACAAAGAAACTGGGAGATGATCGAAGAACAATTTGAAGTTCTCCAACATACCTCGCGTGTTTTTTGAAATTGCAATAAAGTGCTCTTACCTAATACACACTTGTATTCTAATTTTGACCATGTTGCTTCTTTATTATTTGGCCTCTATTCAGATATAAAAGTTGTTGATCAGCGCTTTGTTCTTACAGCAAACATTCAAAACTCGCTCCTAGTTTTGTTGGATCAGACTTCTGATGCCATTTTTACGAGAACTCCTAGCTATTCGCAATTCAGTGTGTGAAAGTCAACAGATTACATCGAACGAACGGTTGATGTTGGCAATAGCAATGCAATATCTTCTCTCCTATTACACTTCTAAACTAATTTTAGAAGCATTGGCAGTTGAACAAAGGCTCCTACTAACTTTGGTTATTCCTTCAACCACAAGCCAAATGGAATTTAATGTCTGTCACATTTAATACCGATGTTACACGTGAATACAGTGTTGATGAAGCTAACGTGCCGTACAACATAGTACACTGGTTGCACAGCCCGCCTTTCACTCATGAATGTGGAGCTCAATTAATCTCCAAATTTATCGAAATTCGACTGGATCTCCTAAGTTGGGGTAAGAGTACACCAAAGCGCATGGTGTTAATTTGTCAGACCTTCTGACGCATCACATTGGTGCGGTACCAGAACTAGATGACCTCCCATGCTTTCAAACGGAAACAGCGACAAAAAACACGATACGTTAAGTAGAAAAGGAAGTAACTGGTGTTGGAAACAGGTTGCAAGTAATTCCACAAGCTATGTCGCAAAAAATTATGACGTTGAAGCCAAACTGTTCCCAAAGCTTAGTACCTATGTCGCCATTAAACTGTCATTGATATAACGACAACACAATATTGATTTGAGAACAACCAATGATGTCTCCGCCAGAGAAGATAAATCCAATGGCCAACTAAATACTTTTACATTGTAGTATATCTAATATCACTGAGCTATTTTATCTATCGCTGTTCTTTTTGGGGAAATTTCTGCGAAATAACCGGCGATCTATGAAGTCACTGTCATTTTTCTGTAAAGTTTTCAAATTTTTTTTTTTAAAAAAATGGTTAGTGTTATAGTAGTGGTGGTAGTAGGATTCAATTCCTGGTTCAAGTAGAAACAAATGGTTGCAATGCAAGAATGATGAAACTAATATATTTAGGAACGGCAATATTAACAGGTACATTTAATAAAAATAAATACATGCGTTACTCGAATTAAATATAAAGTTTATCTTGGAGGAAACCGTCAAGGGCATTTTTAAAAGCAGATAGTGTCGTTTCAAAACTCACTATTTGTTTCGGGACAGGAAATTTTTGCAGCTGTTAGCACTCCTTCAAGAAACTGGTAGTCAGATTTGATTTTCTTGTTGCTTTTGATTATAAATGTTCTCAACTCCCATTGTAGTATGTTCTCAACTCCCATTGTAGTTAAACTATTACCAAACTCTATTTTGAAATCCACATGAAAGAGAATTCACTTTTTTGAGTAAAATAGTGTCTGTACGTATTCTCTGGTATGAAATTGGCAACGTTCCCAGCAACTTTACAGATTCAACATAGGACTTACTCGAACTGTTCAGAATCTAGCGAGCAGCTCGTTGGAATTGTTCCAGTCTTCGCATGGAAGTTATCGAGGGACACCATGAGCTAGATGCGTAATGGAGCACTGATAGCACTAAAGTGATATAAAGTATCTTTTTATGGTGAAAAGAGACGCTAGCTGTTATATTTTGCTGTGAAAAATTTAAAAAGTTTTTCGATTTGCCAGTTTAAGACTGATATGAGGGTCCCATGAGAGATTTGAGCAGACTTCGACACTCAAATTATTAATGTTTGTAGTGCTGTCCAAGACGGAACCGTTTAAGAACAAATCAATGGATTCAGTGTATTTAAAAAATACAGTTTTACGTTTGTCAGGGTGAAGTTCAAGCCCTTTTTTGTGTGCCCAGAGAAACAAATTATCAATATTAATTTGACAGATTGTTCGTTGTTAAAATTTTAAAATCTTCGCAATAAAGATAGAAGTCGCAATGATCGCAATAAAAATAGAAGCTGCAATGATTAATGGCTTTCGGCACATCGATGAAAATTGACGAACAGGGAAAAATGATGAACAGCAAGGGTCTTAAAACAATTCCGTGAGGCGCACCTGACGTTATTTTTGAAAGAGAAAAAAAACATTTTCAACTTTGACCATTGGCTTTCTATTGTGAAGGTACGAACGCATTATCATCAAAAATTTATCGTCAAAGCCGACAGACTCTTATTTCTTGAGCATTAAAAAGTGGGGAATAGAATCGAAGGCCTTCGTGACATCAAAATAGACGGTCAAGCAGTCAATGTTGTATTCATAAGCTTCGTAAAGTTTCTCTAAATATTTAAATTGCGTCACGGTACTTTGTGCCCATAAAACCATGTTTTTCCTGCCGATTTGAATTTTCACCCTTGTCTAAATAAAATTAAAGATTAACTTTTCAAATACAAGAAACAATTTTGACATTACACTAATGGGACGATAATTTTCAATATTCGAGCCACATTTTTTAATCGGTGTAACAATTTAAACTCTGCATATTTTTTTGTCAGTCGCAACATTTGATTATCTTATTAAAGAAATCTGAAACAATCGACGCCAAAATTTGAGCATTTTTTCAAGATAAAGGATGGAATGTTAGCGCCCATGGAGCTGTCATTGTAGCTCATCCACAACATTTCCCCATTTTTGTTGCAATTCTAAAGACATCCTGAAATATTGTCTCAGCTGTTTTGCAGTCGAAACTTAACCGAAACTCTCCGAATTTCCAAAAAGACAAGCAAAAAAGTCGGTGAGATGTTCGGCTTTCGATACATCATTATTTGCTTTACGATATCCCAGTTCCATAATTTGTGGGTACTTTTTTGATCTTCTGAAAGATTGCAGTATTCGATTGCAGTGTTGACTATTTGTGAGGTCAAATTTCAACTAAGACATTGTTTCTAACTCAATTGAGTTACTCAGCTCGTTTTCAAATCACTTCATTCTGCACTCAAGACAAAGAGATTTTTAAATATTTGTTTCCCGCACAAAAGTTTCTCTTATCAATGCTCGTTTTCAAGTCACTTCATTCTGCTCTCAAGACATGCAGATTTTTGAATATTTTTTTCCCCCCACAAACTTTCCTGTTATCAATGAGATGCATTGTGTGAGAAGCGTAGAAGAATGGGGCACACTGCTGTTTACGACGTTTGGGCCTGATTGAGCAAGAAATCGGTTCAGTAAATGCAACCACCTGTCATAGGTAGTATTTTGAGGGCAAAAGTATGTAAAAATTGTGTTAAAACGACAAGTTTGGATCGAAAATTTAATGATTGAAATAAGAGCGTGAATAAACAAAGCAAATGACCATCGTTTGTTTCAAAAGAAAGTGATTCAGCGTTCGATAAGAACAAATCTAAAATATTTCTCCTATTATACGTCCGCGATCAATAAAGTTTGAGGCCATAACTATTGGTTAAATCAAAGAACTTGCTTTCAAACTGCTGGGAAGAAGACAACGATTCCTAGTCAATACCAGGCATGTTTGAATTCCCTAAGATATATGCATGGAAAAGGCTGAGATTGTAATCTTTAGTTAACTCTTCAAAGAGTCGATAAAAGCTTTAAAATTACCACTCTGAAAGAGTGATACTGATATGATAAGATGAACTGGTGGGCTGGTTGTTGAAAAGGGTGTAAAATGTTAGTTGACGGTTACTTAGGCTAGCAGATGCACACGCAAAAGGCAATTCTTTGAGAGAAATGTCAAAGCAATTCAAAGAATGAATTTTAGCGTTAGCTATTAAAGTAACACCCTGCTCGCCATAAGAACGGTCACTGCGTGAGACAACGGCATTGTCAGCTCCTAGGAAAACTTCTGAATAAGGTTTTCGTTTGAGAGCCAAGTTTAAGTCAAGAAAACCAGTGGATTGTGCAAAGTTGTAGTCATCTTCAATAGCTCTTGACGCTTTTCCAGACATCGAATAGACTGACAGTTTAGTAGAAGGCAGTTTACATTTTGTCACGAAGCTACCTCCATGAACGGTACCGGCTGTCCTTGATTAATAGCCTAAAAGCGATAGCTGGGGCTATTATTGGCCTTCTCTTGGTTTTTTACGACTCGAAGAGGAGTATTGGTTTTCTCGGTTTTTTTACAGGAAGTAGATTTGTTCACGCGGCATTTTGACTTAAAAGCGAAAGTGAGAAAAGCTGTCTTGGTGAACAGATTTTCGCTAAGCGAGAGAAGTTTTTTGGGCATGCGCTGCGTTTAGTGAATGACTTCTTGACTTTGAAAAGTAGTTTTTGACTGAATTGCACATATAGATAACCGTTTTTAGCCGTTTTTTCGTCCAAGTGGCCATTTTTTTGCTTTTAATCTGGTTTCTTGTAGAAATAAATTTTATTCGATACTATATTGAAATGTCAACCTCGGAAATTGATGCCACAGTGTTTTGAAGAGCCTGAAAACGCTCTTCAAGTTGAAAATTGGTACATAATTCTTGATTTTTTAGTTAGTTTTTGGCTTTTTTTCTGTTAATTTCCTCATTTTTGGATCATGTAACCGTCTTTTTGTCAAAAATCAGTTAATATGGCAACTTCTCGTTGATAATTCCTATAGTCAACGCCTCTTTCTACCTCGACGTAATTTTGTTCCTTAAAATTGTACATATGCTAATCCAATTTTGGTAGTTTTTTTTTCGATTTTCGTCAGTTTTTCGTTTGTATTTTGGTTGTAATTGCTAGAAATAGTTTTTTGTTTAACATGTGAGACTTCAATTTTGTTTCAATAAAAATTCAATCATTTTTTGGCGTTAAGTTTTGAAAAAACAGTGAAAACTTTTTCATAAATGCAGGGTTAACTTAGAAGTTCTTTGACCATTTTTTTTTGCAAAATTTCTCAATGTTTCGTATTTATGAGTTCTGCTTTTTCCTATTTTTTTGGTCTTTTCAGGAGGATAGATCTTTGTATCGGATGAGTAGGTATCTTTTCTATGTCTTGAATGCTGAACAATGAAATGTATTCGTTTTTCTTGAATTTTTTAAATTGATTTTTAACTTTCAAAAATCAAAAATGTCTTCGGTATGTTGATTTTTTCAGTTACAAAAAATGAATGATTTCAGCTTTCTTTGATTTTCGTCATTTCTTTGGTTTGCAATTGATTTAATTCAACATAAGGCAGTACTGAGAGTTTGATAGCAAGCTTTTTCCAAAATATCAATTTATGACTATTTACTGCAACTTTCTTCCGGCCTTCGTATTAATTTAAACGGTTTTTTGCCGTCGAATATTCTTCTGCTGCTTATGTCTTTTCTATGATCAATTTTATTTTTGATTTAGTATTAAATCATGTTGTCTAGCTTATGTACAAGAAACAGGTTTGTGTTGTTTCTTGTCTTAATCGAGGTGATAAGAAGTGTAATTATAAGTGTTTTCCGATTCTTAAATTTGAGCTTTCTTTTTTGAAAAGATTTAACTTAGTTTCTAAGATTATTATCTGCCGTTTGCTTTCGCGATGTTTTTCAGATTAGAATCATGAATTATTTGAGGGCTATTGATAACCATGTCAGCTTTTTCAGACTATCAGGTTTTTGACCACCTTAATTATATTGGATTTTTTAACGTTACCAAACGTTTTCAATAATATAAAATTTTGCTGCATTTTTCTTTCTCTTGTTGACAGTGGTTTAAGTTTCACCAATTTTTAGAGCAGACCTGGAGAAGTAGTGAGTTAATGGTTTAATACAAAAGGTAGTGGCTTCCGCTGCAATTATGGTTTTGTTGGTGAAGTTTTGACGCTTCGAGTCGCTATCGGAGTCGCTATATTTTTTTATTTCGTCGTCGCGATTTTTGTTACGACCATATGACGTCACAACCACTTCAAATGCTTTTTGTTCATTCGTTCATGCAATTTTAACTGAAGTAAGTGTGTGACGTCATTTTTCGCGATTAGTGGAGCGAGTTTTTTTTTTGTTCATTTGCGTGATTAAATTTTTGGTCACACTTGGCTTACCTCACTCTCAAAAATGACTTCCTCACTTTGAAATTGACTTTTATTTACTTTAATTCAATGAGATAAGCTTAAATTGGTGCGTGTCACCCTAAATGAAGGTTATTTGAGATCAGCTAATAAAGGCAATAATAACTTATAAAGATTTTTAATCAAATTATAACAGATCAGCCTTCAATGAAAAGACGATTTTTTTTGGTCTGTCTTTTATACTGTTTTTTTTTGAGACTGCAGATCTACGAATCTATTGCGGCTATTTTCTGGCAATCTGCCAGCTATGTTGAAAAAACTTCAAATTTTTTATTCTGAAATCTTTTTTGTCTTCTCCATTTTATTTGGATTAGCTTGGCCAAAATTTTCGGGCCCGCGTCTCAATTTTTTGGCCCGCGTTGAAAAAATTTTTAATGTAGACAGGAATACTATAATGTTGTAGGTAATTACTCCTCACAAAACATCTGGACATAAATGGAGAAATGCTTCCCGTAATGAGCAGAGGGCGGCGTTTAAGGATCTCCTGGGACCTTTCGGCAATGATGTCCCAAAGCGTTTAACTTTGATAATCTGTCCTGATTTCAGACTCATACTTTCCATAATATTGTCCACTTCTGAGAAATCCGCTTCAACACGACTATTAAATGACTTACAGTTCTCTGGAACTCTAGTTATAATAAATTTGAGAGAAGTCGCAGCCAGAGGACGCGCCATCCCTACCAACGGTTCCGTTGGCAGTAATTGCGTTTCTATAGCTTTCAAAGTTTTAGGAGATCTTGACTTTGAAGCTTTCGGATATCAATAATTGTGTCAGTAATATAGGACTCGAATTTCTTAACCAAAGATAACAATTTCTCCTTGTATGTGAACAAGCTGCTGTTGTCTAAGCATAAGTCACGGATCCACAGGCGGTTTTTTGATGCTCCCAACCGTTTATCATCGGTCTGTTTATTCTTAGCTGAGTACCGACGTTTTTTTTTCTTCAAATGGAATTAACTGTCCGGGTTAGCAGCTCGATTTCCTTGAAGGCTACCATCTTCCGCACTTGTCCTTAAATTAGGATGTTTTTTTTTGCATTACGGAAAAACAGACTATTACTGTACCTAATTTAATTGCTTAGGCCGCGGTTGCATCGTTTAGGCCCCTAGAAAATTTTGGAAGCCAGTAAATTAGAAACATATCCAGCAGTTAAGGTATTTTGTGTTTAGAGTAGCCGCAGAGCGTTAGCTGGGGTTATTATTAGCGTTTTTGTTTTTTTTCCAATTCAAAGATTTTCAATTATATTTGCCCACTGTGTTTTTTGGAATCGAAGAAGAGTATTGAAGAATTATCTGTTAATCAGTAATTTTCTGGAATTAAAATTATACTGCAGTGAAACGTGTGTAAAAAGTTGTTTTACTGCGGATCAATTCCTGATAAGTGGTGCAAAAAGATTGTGGTTTGTCATAAATTTCTCTCGAACGAAGTTTCGAGCAATTATTGGAAACTTGTTGGTCTTTTTTATGCAAAATTTTGGCTTGACCGTTTCTGCGCTTTTTATCTAGAACATTCCTTGGCTACTTGATGGAATTTTCCACACTTCAGTTCTTCATTTATCAGTGACCTAAGTTGTTCTTGTTCTGAAATCAAGTTCGTTAGTAAGAAGCGATTGTGAGCGAATGAAATCGAGGGCATTGTAGCCGAGCGGTTAAGATTTTGGATTGCTAACCTGGAGGTCATTGGTTCGAAACCATGTTGGGGCATATTTTGCATCCATAAAATATCTCTATGGTACACCCCATCCAAGTTAAATTTCTCCCACCTTTCGTTCAAGAGCAATTCACCCGATGTTGGTCTGTTTTCTTAACGCTGGTTTTGAGCGCAAGAAATTTACTTTTTAAAATTTTTCTCTAATTGGTCGAAATAATTTGTGCACGTGCCGCTTGTTCAAGCAATTTCCTTTTGGTTTTAATAATTGTTTTCTGCTTCAAATGTTTGAATAGGCTCTAGTAATATTATTATGGTTGCTTTTACTGCGTTTTGATGCTCTTTGGAAAATAAATGAATTGTAAGCCAAATCGGATTCGAAAAAAAAACAGTAAAATACCATTGAGGATAATTTATAAATGTTTAAGCACCGTTATGTTAGGACACGAAGTGTCTCTCGTGAACTAGTCTCACAGACTAGTCTCTTGTTAAGTTAAAATACATGCTCTAATGATCGACGTTGACGTTTTTTCATCAAAACACAAGCATCAATTATGGATTTGCTATTGACCCGTTTGAATGATAGAAAAAATTGGTACCACGATGAGAAACGCATTTATTTTATGTGTTGATTAGGTTTACGATATACGTGTTGAAGTATGGGCTAATGAGTAGAGACAACTTGATAGTGCCAGTGTTATCGGAGGAGGAGATGGAGACTATGGAGAGGGAGGTGGCAGCTGCAAATGCGGCCGCTGCTGCTTCTGATGGAAATGGATCTTCAACCGAATCGCCAGGAAGCGATTCACTGTCCAACACTATGATATCCTCTTACGCGTGATTTATATGCACTATTTTGATTTATTTTTTTCAAAAGACGAAATTAGAGCTATATTGAGCCTTTTCTCGTGCCTTTATTTCCTCCAAAGCATTTCATCAGTCTGAAAAAGATTTCATTTCTTTGTGCAGATCCTACACGCTAGGGATTAAGCTAAAAAACTACACAAAATTGGGGTGTTCTTTGAACGTGGGCTTTTATGCGATATATTTTTATGGAATTAGGGAAAGAAAAGCGCTCATAAATAATTCATTTTTAGACTATGGGAATGCGACTGCTCTTTTCAATTTAGTAGCAAGGTCGGGTTTGAGACCATTTTTGGAAGGCTCTAAATGAAGTTCCGGGAAGAAATGAGCAACTTTATAATTTATACATTACTAACATTTATTTGATTGCAGTTGTTGATATTAATCTCTATACAAAATCTTTTTCATACACGCAAAACAGTGAATCCAGGACGAAATTGAAAAGCGGCCAATTTTAAAAAGTAACAAATAATTTACCGAAAGTACAGTTTTTTTAAAGTACTTCAGAAAGTACATCAAGACTGGAAGCAGAAATCGAAGGGCGACAAACCTGATACTGTGTCAAAGGCTTAAAAATAACTTTGACGGGGCTCTAGTGTTTTTCAAATAGCTTGTTTGGCTGTGGCTTTCTTACTTTACTAATTGATGTTCACAGCAACATTTTTTACCTTCAATTTTAAAATTATTTTATTAATAGCCGCGAAGCGAAGATATTATTGGTCTGGTTTTTTGTTTATTTCGTCGTCTTCCTTGACCTTTATTATAGCCATTTGATGGCAATGTTTCGCTCTTTCAAGTGGACTCGAAAAATCTTTGGAAACATTTGGATATTACAATTTATATCAAATAGTTGTCTAGAAATTTTGATTACGAGGGCTGTCATTTTCAAAATCGTTTTCACCCCTTTTCAGCAGATGGCATGAGGTCAGCTAAGGAATTCATGCTGTAATTAAAAGTTAGTTGGAGACAAGATTTTTAAGATCATTCTTGCCTCCGATGGAAAATTAAGTTTTAGAGAGGATTTTTTATTAGCCGCCCTCATCTCATCCGGCTGTTATAGGGCTCCTATTTTTACGACTCGAAGAGTAGTTATGATGATCTATTTTTAATAGCCGCGTCAGCAATTCCAGGCGGCTATTGTTGCGCTCCTAATTTTTTTTTACCTTCTAACAGATTTTTGTTTCGTCTTATTGACTTTTTCAATGACTTCAGTGACTTTACTACTTTGCAGTTAAAATTTGTGTTCGTGACGTCATTTCTGCTTTTAGGTCAATTGCGTGACCTCACGCAAAAATGACTTCTGAACTGACTTATGGAACTTTAAATTTTATGAACATTTACTAATTAAAGTTCAATAGTTTGCATCTAAGTAGTGCCAAAATTATATGCACTAATTCAGTTTTAATATCAAATATTAATTTTGAAAAAGCTCCAATAGGACTTGTTCCTTGTAGAGCAAATGTGTGTCATAAAATGACAGTCCGAATCTAACCCAAAAAGTCTAGTGGTCTATTAAAAAGCTGGTGGTCGATCTGTCAATTTCTTTAGTTGTTTCAATTCATGGTAGGCCACAAGCGTCTATCGAGGCTATTTTCCGGTAATCTGCCGGCTATGTTTTAATTGGTCGAGTTGTTCTGAAACGGGATATAAAAGTCAATGCCACACGTTTTAAAACTTTGCTTGTTGAACAGTTGTTGTAGAGCGGAGTGGTGTTTTTGTTTTCGAAAGATATGTGAGAAGGTAGGTTTGAAAAAAAATTGCTCTAAGCGAGAATGTTCTGATCACATGGGGCTTTTTCGAAGCAGTTTAATAGTTTCAACTCTAATTTTTCCAGTTGAACTGTATTAACTCGTAATTGTACGTTTGGAAGCGTTGATCATCGGAAGCACTTAAACATGCGGTTTTGGGCTCATTTTGTCGTTTAGACGTTTTCACAGTTAATGTATCTCCTTAATAGATTTTTTGCGTTGTGCGTGTTTTTGGATGCAGTCAGTTTGTTTGGCTATATTGGTGTTCATTTGATTTTTACTGATTTTAGTTGTTTTTGACCACGAAAATCTTTTTAGTTTTGTCAAATTTTGGAGCTATTTTTGAAGGTGTTTCCTTATTCCTTGTTTTTTTGTTCTTTTTGGAAAACTTGAGTTCAATTTTCTATATTCTGCTTAGAACTATTCTTTGGGAGGTGTTCCTACTGATGACCTTTGAAAATTTGAAAGGCCAGTTTTCACTGAATGAATTGGGGAATTTTTTTTTTAATTTTTGCTCTGACCTTTTTTAGGTGTTCCGTGTTCTTGAGTGGGTGTTATTATTCACCAATTGAAAACCAGCAATATTACAGAAATTTTCGAGAACTTTTAGGTATTTGTGCAAAAAAGTATTGTAATATGATTTCGAATTTCTTTTGGTTTTCGTTTCCACTCCTTTTTCCCCAATTTTATAGGGCAGTGTAGATCCATTTGTTTTTTTTATCTTGCGTCACAAGATCAAGTACAGAAACTGTATTAGAAGATCTGTGAAGGAAAAGTGGTTTGGATTTGCAACCTGTGAAGAATCTTCAGGAAAATGTTATCAGATTAGGCTTTTTTTATTTGTTTTTCTTAAGTTGATTGGTAAAATAAACCAATAATAGTCAAAAGAAATTTTGTCTTACGCTTTGTGAGTAACGTTAAGATGGGGCCTAAGTGATTTTTAGCTTGGAGTTGATTCGGAGTCTTCCGGCTACGTTTTTTTAAATCACTTATTGGAGTGGGCTTTCAATTCAAGAATGAAACGAAACGCGTGAAAATTTGGAGTTGTGCGGGGCCGTAAACATATGGGGAGAATAGATCCTTTCGCTAAGTGGCAGTACTGTTTACCCGGGAGTAAGAATAGGGCTTTGGCATGATATGTTTGGTTACTTGACACAGTACGCAATGCCATAATACCCAATTTATTCATGTTTTTCCTTCACTAATTTGATGACCACTTAGTTTCTATTACTAGAGCATGTTTTTCTCTACTTAAACGAATAAATTGATCTCATGTTTCGTGGCTACGGTTGAGTTGTTTTTCAGATTGTTATTGGTAAGTTCATTTGAGTGAATTGCTGAAGCATTCTTTGTTGCTACCTCGCAATACTTACCCTCTGGAATCCGAATTACCAGTTCTTTTTAATTAAGAAACAGCAGGAGCATTAGAAGATGCCGGACCACTTGGGAAAAGACATGCGGAAGGTGAAGCCGGCCGAGGAGAAGGATGAGAAGCCAATTGAGGTGTTGGATGAGGGAGACATTGCCATTCTGAAGAACTACGGGGCAGGTGCATATGCCAAAGCCATCAAGAAGACAGACGATGACATCAAAGCCATCCTGAAAAGTAAGCCTAACACTTCAACCATTCATGTGCTGATTGTTTCATCGTTGTTTGATGATGACAGAGCTGAGGTTATTAGTAGCCGCAAAGCGACAACGGGGGCTTTTATTTGCCTTCTCTTGGTTTTAATACAATCCGAAGATTTGGATTGTATTGGGGCGCTGTCTTATGATCTGTTCACTCATTTTCACTATTTTTGAAGTCAAATTGAAGTGATAATTTTGGTCAAGCTGAAACAGGAAGTGGGGCAAAAAAGCGAGTGGTTTTGCGGCGTGAGAAAACGGTGTTTGAACAATAATTCGCGTTCTTGCTTTTTTGTTCACATGCGGTAATTTGATAACGGTTTTTTACAGTTTTTTTCGATTTTTTATCGGATTTTTTAGATCCCTTTATAGTCCATTGTAGGTCTATTTTTTTTAGTCAATGAAAATTCTTTGAATTATAGGTCAGGACTTGTCCTATGTTTTGTTCATGACCTTGAGTAGGCTTTAAGTTGCTTAGTGTACTGAAGCTGCTGGTAGCGTCTAAATTTCATGTGAAGTGCTCACTTTTTCAATGTTCTTGGCCAAAAACTTGGGCTGTTCTTGTTTTTTGTCCGAGTTTTTTAGAGCGGTTCTTCACTTGACATTGGTTGAAGCTCATAGAAGGCTTGTGAATGCTAGAAATGCTGTCCATGCCTGTTTTCTTAGGTATATATTTATGTAATGCAATTCTTCTTAGGTATATATTTATGTTGTAGTGATTTTTGCAATTTTTTTCAAGTTTTTCGAAAGTTTGCCAAGGAAATAGTTTTGAAGATATTAATATCCGGAATTCTAGCAAGTTTTCATTAAAGATTGCCTTCAAGTTTTTGTGAATCTTTTCGTTTTCCGAGTTTTCGATCTTTAGATACTTGATATTTTTTGCGACAATGGATTTGTTTAGAAGATATTATCAGGAATTTCACTAAAATTTGCCTTTCCGTTAGAGTTGTTCTAAGTCAGACAATAATTCAATAGCTTTAAAAACTTTTAAGCTTTTGAAACTTTATTGTTCATTTTCGAATTTCCTGAATTCCTCCTTCAGTTCTTTGGGTTGTATTTCAGGACTTGTCCTGCTCTGTTTTTTTCAAGGTTTTTGTTACGATCATATGACGTCACAATCACTTCAAATCTGCTTTTTGTTCATTCGTTCATGGAACTTCAACTGAATTGCGTTCATGAAGTCACTTTTGATTCATAGTGGAGAGTCTTAGTGGAGTTTTCTGTTCATTTGTGTGGCTAAGTTTTTTGAGCATACGTGACCTACTCCATCACTCTGAAATTGACTTCTCCATAGTTTCTAAAATAAGGTCGAGTTGAAGGTGAAGTCGTGTTACTCTAGTTTTAGGTTATTTGAGTGCGGATAATAGAAGCAGCAATCAGGTAAAGAGATTCTTAATCATATAACATCTCAGCGGACACTGCGGATCTACGAATCTTTTGCGGCTATTTTCTGGCAATCTGTCAGCTACATTTGGTTTGTTAATAGCCGCACAGCGATAGCTGGGGCTATTATTAGCCTGGTGGTTTTTTTACGACTCGAAGAGGAGTATTGGTTTTTGTTTTTTTTTACCGGAAGCACTATTCGTTCAGACGGCTAAAAGCAAAAATGATTAAATTTGCCATGTGAACTGATGGTTTTTGAAGGAGAAAAGCTTTTCTGATTATGCTCTGCGTTCAGTGAAGAACTTTTCGACTTTGAAAAGTGTTTTTTTTTTACAAATTGGCTTATATAGATAACCGATTTTAGGCCTTTTTTCATCCAATTGACCGTTTTTGCTTGTAATTTAGTTTATTCTGGAAATAATTTTTGTTCGACGATGAATATGCAAACCTCGAAATTGATACCACAGTCTTTTTGAGAGCCTAATAATGCGTTTCAATTTCAAAATAGGCACATTCTCAATTAATTTTCGGCTTTTTTGCAATATTTTTTTCATTTTTGGACATTTAATCGGACTTTATTTTTGTTTGTTTTTAGTCGTTTGTTTTTATTTTGCTTTCAATTATTAGAATTTTTTGCATGTTTGGAGAATTTAATTTTTGTTTTATTCTCAACTTATAACTTTTTTGACGTTAGTCTTTGAAGTCAGTGAACATTTTTTAATTTGGAAATATTTTAGAAACTTTTTATTGTTTCGAATCTTGGAACTGTTATGGTAGTACTTAATGGGCACAAGAGGATGGCTATTTCATTTTTACTAAGCCTCGAATGCTAAAAAGTTTAATGTTTTTGTTTTTCTATTTCAATTTTCAGTTTGGTTTTCACTTTTCAAAAAACTTTTTTGTTTAGTTGTTTGGAAGTCTTTTCTGTTTTTACCATGTATCCATATTCTCCAAACTCTAGCAAGTGTCATTCTAAACTTGGCCTAACATCTATAGTTTTGTTTTATTCCATCGGCTGTTATCAGCTGTTGAAAAATTTTTGTTGAATAATTTTGGCCTTTTTTCTTATTTTATTTTTGGTTTGCAATTGATTTAATTTAATATAATTCAGCTCTGAGAATGTGCTGAAATTTGGTTCAAAAAGTTTGACTGATTATTGTTTTCTGCGAATTTTCATATATGCGCGGTTTTTTGGTTTTAGAAGTTTTTTGCTATTGAGTATTCCGTTTTCTTTTTTTGATTTAATTAATGTTTGCAATAGTTTGGACTCAATTTGTTTGATATCTGCAGCGAGACATAAGTATATCTTATTTTTGCCTGGTTTTCTGTGACTTTGGAAAGAATCATGAGTCCTAAATTTTAGTATTCTTTCTTTTCAAAGATTCAATTATTTTCTAATACTGTCATCTACTCTGTGCTTTCACAGGTTGTTTTTTTAGGTCGCTTAGTTGATTGCGGCGTTCTATGTTCTTAAATTGAGTATCACGGGTTTTTCATGACAATTTTTAGCCCTTTCTGTTTTGAGCCCATTGGTATTTCACCATCCCTAAAAATTTTGGCCATTTTAACATTACCAAATTTGTTTATTAATAAAATTTTGCGACATCAAGACTACAGTAATTTTTCTGTCTACATTTTTTTTCCGTTGTAAATCTGATCGTGTTTTGTTTTTTTATCGATTGATGTAATTTAATAAATTTTAACTTTTTCTAATGATGTCAATACTGAAATCTTTCTCGTGGTGACAACGGTGTAGGTTTTTATAAAGTCAATTGTGATGAGGCAAAGGATAATGGTTTCAGTTGAATTTACGGTTTTTGTAAATTTCCGACGGATCGAGCCGTTTCCTGATTTCTTCCGGCTATGTTCCTATGGTTTTTTTTACCGGAAGTACTTTTCGTTCAGACGGCGGTTTGACCAAAAACCGAAAGAATAAAATTGCCGTGTAAACTTCAAATTGCCGTGAAAAGTACTTCAAGAGAATTTTTTGATCATGCGCTTCGAGCAGTGATTGACTTTTCGACTTTGTAGAGTGTTTTTTTTGCAGAATGACTCATATAGATTATGATTTTTAGCCGTTTTCGGCCAAAAAGTTATTTGCTTATAATTAAAGTTTTTGTAGAAATAATTTCAACTGAAGCTGTGTTATAATGTGAACCTCTGAAATTGAAGCCACAGTGTTAAATAATGCGTTTTAAATCCTAAACGAGCACATGTTTCACAAATTTCTTGTTTGGCTATTTAAAACAGTTTCTTAAATTTGAATCCTAAAGTTGACCTTTTTTCGAAAAGCAGTGCATATGGAAGTTAACCTTTGATATTTCATGCATTGAATGCCTCTTTATAGCGTGACGTATAATTGTTTTTATAGAATTGTACACATTTTGGCAGTTTTTTGTCCTATTTTTCTGTTTTTATTTTTTTTTGTTTAATTACTAGAAAAAGTATTTTTGTTTACTGCCAGGGATCCGATTTTATTTTTACTTATCTTTAAATGATTTGTTGCGGTTAGTATTTGAAATTCTGCAAGTTTTTTGCATAAGTTCAATTTTGAAAAAGTTTTTGATAATTTTATGGCAAAAATTTTTTATTTCCAATCTTTGAACTATGTTTCTACATTTTACATTTTAATCTATAAAGGAGTTTGGCTATGTAATTTTATGCTAAATAAAAAATTGTAATTATTTTCTACTTCATTTTGTTGCGATAATTTTTTCTACGAATATTATTGCGGTCTTAGTTTTAATTTCAAACATTTTTTTGCTTTTGAATTATATTCTGTTTCTTTTGTCTTTTTGCTGACTAATTCGAATATTTTTCAACTATTTTGCTGATTTTCAGTCTTTTTGCGTCTTTTGGCGTATTGTGTCGTTTTGTTGAATTTATTGGTAATTGAATTAGAGCCCCATGCCTTGGAGTTGTTTCCGGAATTCTTCAGGCTATATTTTTATTTAGTCCTCAAGACTTTTTTACGACCATATGTCACAATCACTTCAAATCTGTTTTTTTTTGTTCATGCAATTTCAACTGAATTGTGTGCGTGACGTCATTTTTCACTCTTATGGGAGCGATTTTTTTGTTCATTTGAGTGATTAAGTTTTTGGTCGCGCATACGTACCTCACTCGCAAAAATGACTTCCTGACTTTTCTTTACTTTAATTCATTGAGATAAGGTCAAGTGAGTGCGTGTCACTCTAATTGGAGGTTATTTCAGAGCAGCTAATAGAAGCAGCAATAAGTTAAACAGATTCTTAATCAAAGTATAACATCTCGGCATTTAATAAAAAGAAATGTCTTTTTGGTCCGTTTCTTTTACTTTTTTGAGACTGCAGCTCTACGAAACTATTGCGGCTATTTTGTGCAATCTGCCAGCTATGTTTTGGAATTGGGGAACATTGTTAAAAAAGAATTTAGTAAGCTGAATTGGAAATGTTTGGGTATTTTTTTAGGTGTCATAAAGGAAACAACTACAAGGAAACTATGTATTTTAGGCTTCACAATGGAACGTTTCTTAAAACAGTCAAAGTTTGCATTTAATATGCTTGTAATATTGCTATGTCGATTTTGATAATGCAACACGTCAAAAAGGAACGTTCAACTGAAAATCTTTTAGGAGTGAATGAGTTGACTGGAATCAAGGAGAGTGACACTGGACTGGCTCCTCCTGCTCTCTGGGATCTGGCAGCTGACAAACAGGCACTCCAGGTACAAAATCCACTTGCAAACAGGGAAACCAGAGTTAGAAATAGATTTAGGCTTACTAGCACTAAGTTAGGATTTTGTGAAAGTCACCGAGTTTTCTACTCTAAGCTTCATTTTTTTAAATACATATTGAAATCAGTTGATTGTGTAGGGCGAACAACCTCTGCAAGTTGCTCGAGTCACGAAAATAATCCAAAGCGGTGACTCGTCTGAAGATGCCAAGTATATAATCAATGTGAAACAATTCGCCAAGTTCGTGGTGGATTTGAGTGATAATGTCGCCCCTACAGACATCGAGGAGGGAATGAGGGTGGGAGTTGACAGGAACAAGTACCAAATCCACTTGCCCCTTCCTCCCAAAATTGACCCAACTGTCACAATGATGCAGGTTTGAATAGAGTTCATTTTGACCATTTCAGTTCAGAATGCAGACCGAGTTCCCGAAAATGAGCAAAATGAGATTTTTAAAGCCATATGAGAACTCAATTATGCATAAATGATAGCATTTTGAGTTTTGGGAAATTTCTAGGTTCATTTAATTAGAGCCATATCAAAAGCGCTGTTTCACATTGTTGTGCAGCAACCATCAAGTCGGAGAGCAAAAACTTGAAAACTTGTATCACCTCATTAACAGCGGTAGTTTTTTAACAGTTCATTAACAGCGGCAAATTGAATTTAGTGATTCTGTTTGTTGATAAACTTCTGATTTATATTTGCTCAATTTCTGATCAGTTTATATTTGCTTCAGTTGGAGAAATGTGGCTAAATTCAGTCAATTTTTGTAGTTTTGATCTTGGTCTCTTTGAACCTTTTTAATAGCCGCCCTCATCTTCTCAGCCGGCTATTATAGCGCTCCTATTTTTTACAATTCAAAGAATTTGAATTGTATTGGGGCGCTGTCTTTTTGTTAAGATCTGTTCACACATTTTCATGATTTTTGAAGTCAAATTGGAGTAGTAATTTTGGTCACGCCGAAACAGGAAGTGGAGCGAAAACGCGAGTGGTTTTGCGGCGTGATTTTTTTTGCTCTAAATTTAAAGTAGAGTGAGAAAACGGTGTTTGAACAAAAATTCGCTTTCTCGCTAGTAGTTTTTTGTTCACATGCGGCAATATCACTTTGATTTTTACAGTTTTTTGATTTTTTGGATCGGATTTTTTCTAAATGGTTTTCCCAATCCATTCATAGTCCGTTCTTGGTCTAGTTTTCTGTTTAGTCAATGAAAATTCTTCGAATTTTACGTCAGGACTTGTCCTGCTATGTTTAATAGCCGCCCTCATCTTCTCAGCCGGCTATTATAGCGCTCCTATTTTTTTTACTTCGTCGAATAAAAAACTGTTTCGCTTTACCTCATTTTGCCGCTTTTTCATCATTTTGCGTGAAATCTTTTTGACTTTTCTAGGCTAGTTTCTCTCTTCTCTCATTCTGCTGAAGGTGATTTTGAACATCAGTTGCTCAGCAAAGCAATTCAAAATGAACGGAGTCAGTATAAAAAATTGAAGTCAGAAATAGAAACGGGATAAACCCTTAAAGCCCAATTTTAGATGCCCGCTATTTGAACATCGTCCCTATAAGTCTTAGTTACCATCTCTAATGCTTATTGGCATTGATAGTAGCCCCTGTAGCCTCTCTCTAAGAAACGGAAGTATTTCAATCCCAATCATGCTTATTGGAGTCAACGGCGGCTATTTTCCGGCAATCTGCCGGGTATGTTTTTTTATTTCGTCGAACTTTTCGCTTTACCCATTTTGCCGATTTTTCAACAGTTTGCAAGAAATCTTTGACTTCTCTAGGCTAGTTTCACTATTCTGCAATTCTGCTCAAAGTTCTTTTAAACAGCAGCTGCTCAGCAAAGCAATTCAAAATGAAGAGAGTCAGTATAAGAAATCAAAGTCAGAAATAGAAACGGGATAAACTCAAAGGCCATTTTTAGATGCCCGGTACTTGAACTTTGTTTTCATAAGTTTTAGTTACTATCTATAATGCCTATTGGTATTTATACTAGACCTTGTAACCTCTCACTGAGAGACAGGAGTTTGTTCAATTACGAAATGTAATTCGCACTTAAAAATGTAATTCGCACTTAAAATCAAAATTGCACTTAAAAATATTTTTATACAAAAATCAATTTTCGTTCATATTTTCTTTTCTTTCAATCCCATTAGAGTTATGGGAATCAACGGCGGCTATTTTCCGGCTATCTGCCGGGTATGTTTGAATCTTCAGTTAGTTTTTCTATTTTTGAATCTTTTTGCCTCTTCATTTTGTCTTTGGGAATGATTTTCCTTCTTCAGTTGTTTGATAGCCGTCTCAGCCGGCTATTATGGCGCTCCTAATTTTTGTTTTACAATTCAAAGCGTTTGAATTGTATTGAGGTGCTGTCTTTTTTGAAATTTGTTCACACATTTTCATGATTTTTGAAGTCGAATTGGAGTAGTGATTTTGGTCACGCCGAAACCGGAAGTGGAGAGAAAAAGCGAGTGTTTTTGCGGCGTGAAATCTTTTAACTCTTACTTTCGAGTAGAGTGAGAAAACGGTGCTTGAACAAAAGTTTGCTTTTTGGCTGGTCGTTTTTTGTTCACATGCAGCTATTTCACTTTGATTTTTACTGGGTTTTTTCAATTTTGTGGATCGTTTTTTTTCTAAATGGTTTTCCAAATCCATTCATAGTTTATTCTACGCATTGTTTTTTGTTTGAGCCAAATTTTCATTCCTCGCTGGTGGTTTTTTTGTTCACGTGTGGCATTTGACATTGATTTTGTTTTTTAAAATTTTTATTGATTTTTTCAAAGTTGTTTTCCCAATTTACTCGTAGTCCGATCTAGGTCTAATTTTTTGTGTAGTCATCGAAAATTCTTTGAATTGTACGTCAGAACTTGTCCTGCTATATTTTTTAATTTCGTCGAACTTTTCGCTTTACCCATTTTGCCGCTTTTTCGACATTTTGCGTGAAATCTATTTGACTTCTCTAGGCTAGTTTCACTATTCTGCTCAAAGTTCTTTGAAACAGCAGCTGCTCAGCAAAGCAATTCAAAATATAGAGAGTCAGTATAAGAAATCAAAGTCAGAAATAGAAACGGGATAAACTCATAAAGCCCATTTTTAGATGCCCGGTACTTGAACTTTGTTCTCATAAGTTTTAGTTACTATCTATAATGCCTATTGGTATTGATACTAGACCTTGTAACCTCTCACTGAAAGACAGGAGTATGTTCAATTACGAAATGTAATTCGCACATAAAAAGGTAATTCGCACTTAAAATCAAAATAAATTGCACTTAAAAATGTTTTTATACAAAAATCAATTTTCGTTCATATTTTCTTTTTTTTTCAATCCCATTACAGTTATGGGAATCAACGGCGGCTATTTTCCGGCTATCTGCCGGGTATGTTTGAATCTTTAGTTAGTTTTTCTATTTTTGAATCTTTTTGCCTCTTCATTTTGTCTTTGGGAATGATTTTCCTTGTTCAATTGTTTGATAGCCGCCTCAGCGTCTCAGCCGGCTATTATGGCGCTCCTAATTTTTGTTTTACAATTCAAAGAGTTTGAATTGTATTGGGGCGCTGTCTTTTTTGAAATTTGTTCCTGCATTTTCATGATTTTTGAAGTCAAATTGGAGTAGTGATTTTGGTCACGCCGAAACTCGAAGTGGAGAGAAAAAGCGAGTGGTTTTGCGGCGTGAAATCTTTTAACTCTTACTTTCGAGTAGAGTGAGAAAACGGTACTTGAACAAAAATTTGCTTTTTGGCTGGTGGTTTTTTGTTCACATGCAGCTATTTCAATTTGATTTTTACAGTTTTTTTGATTTTTTTGATCGAGTTTTTTCTAAATGGTTTTCCCAATCCATTCTTAGTCCGTTCTTGGTCTAGTTTTCTGTTTAGTCAATGAAAATTCTTTGAATTCTACGTCAGGACTTGTCCTGCTATGTTTAATAGCCGCCCTCATCTTCTCAGCCGGCTATTATAGCGCTCCTATTTTTTTTACTTCGTCGAATAAAAAACTGTTTCGCTTTACCTCATTTTGCCGCTTTTTCATCATTTTGCGTGAAATCTTTTTGACTTTTCTAGGCTAGTTTCTCTCTTCTCTCATTCTGCTGAAGGTGATTTTGAACATCAGTTGCTCAGCAAAGCAATTCAAAATGAACGGAGTCAGTATAAAAAATTGAAGTCAGAAATAGAAACGGGATAAACCCATAAAGGCCAATTTTAGATGCCCGCTATTTGAACATCGTTCCTATAAGTCTTTGTTACCATCTCTAATGCTTATTGGCATTGATAGTAGCCCCTGTAGCCGCTCTCTAAGAAACAGAAGTACGTTCAACTACGAAATGCCATCAAAATAAATCGGACTTGAAAAATGTTTTTGTATAAAATCCTTTTTTTTTCAATATCTTCTATTCTTTCAATCCCAATCATGCTTATTGGAGTCAAAGGCGGCTATTTTCCGGCAATCTGCCGGGTATGTTTTTTTATTTCGTCGAACTTTTCGCTTTACCCATTTTGCCGGTTTTTCGACATTTTGCAAGAAATCTTTTTCTCTAGGCTAGTTTTACTATTCTGCCATTCTGCTCAAAGTTCTTTTAAACAACAGCTGCTCAGCAAAGCAATGCAAAATGAACAGAGTCAGTATCGAAATCAGAAATAGAACTGGGATAAACCCATAAAGCCCGATTTTAGATGCCCGTTACTCGAACTTTGTTCTTAGTTACCATCTCTAATGCTTATTGTTATTGATATTAGCCCCTGTGTCGTCTCACTACGAAACAGGAGTAAATATGTTCAGCACCAAAATGACATCAAATAGTTGGCACTTTAAATTTTTTGGTACAAAAATAATTTTCACTATTTTCTCTTCTTTCAATCCCATTCTTGGTTACGGGAATCAACGGTGGCTATTTTCCGACAATCTGCCGGGCGTGTTTATGTATTTTTCCTAGGAGTATTGTTACTAAGTGAAAAATATATTTCTCTTCAAATAATTGAGCATTTTTGCCGTTTGGAGTATTTTGCTCAGGTTTGAAGTGTTTTCAAGTCCTTAGGGGTGTCGTCTGGGTGCTCAATAAATAAATCTTAGAAACTTTTTAAATGTGCTTTGAGAACAATTTTTTGGATTTCGCAACTTTTAGAGTGTAATAGAAAACAGATTTTTATATTTTGTTCATTTCTTTTCATTTGCTAGCTTTTTGTCCTTTCTTGTTTTATCGTTTGCTTTTTCTAGCATATGATTTGCTGAACTCGAACTAACATCATCAGATGGTTTTTGGGTTTGGTTTTTCTCTTCAAATTCTGATTTGTTCTCTTCGTTTGCTGTTTCAAATTGATTGGTATAATTAATTAAATGTTTTATTAGTTTAGTGTTTGGCTAGGGCATAAGTTAAGTTTTACTTCGAGTTCGTTCTGGAGTCTTCCGGTTACGTTTTTGGTTGACTTCGTCGAATGAAAATTTGTTTCGCTTTACCGTAACTCACAGCTTGCTCTACAGTTTGAACTGTGACTTCTCCAGTCTAATTTTATTCTTCACTCATTCTGTTCAAAGTGCTTTTAAACAGAAGTTGCTCATTAAATCAATCTAAATTGAACGGAGTCATGAAAATGAAATCAAGAATAGAAATGGGATAAACCCATGAAGCCCAATTTTAGATGTCCACTACTTAAACTTTGTATTAGTCGTAGTTAACATACCATGCTTATTGGTATTGATTTTACCCCCTGTATCACCTCATTAAGTAACAGTAGTATCTGTAACTACGAAATGTCATGAAAACAGTTCACTTTTCAAAATGTTTTTGTACAAAAATGAATTTCATTTTTTTCTGTTCTTTCAATCCCAATCGAGGTAAAGGGAATCAATGGCGTTTATTTTCCGACAATATGCCGGGTTTGTTTTGAAAAGTGTTTGCTCAATTTGTCCTTCAAGCTCCTCTTTGCAAGACTCATCGTTTTACTGGCAATAGAAATGGGACTGTAAAACTATCTTTGTTTTGCTATTTTTATCAAATATGTCATGCGTGTATGGTTTGTGTTGTGTTGTATAGGTTGAAGAGAAGCCAGATGTGACGTATGCAGATGTGGGTGGATGCAAGGAGCAGATTGAGAAATTGAGGGAGGTGGTGGAGACGCCTCTCTTGCACCCCGAGAGATTCGTCAACTTGGGCATCGACCCTCCCAAGGGAGTCCTCCTATTCGGACCACCGGGCACAGGTACCTGCACCTAGCTCTATACCTGATACTTATCCAGAATATTGATGTTTTTGCGATACGGTTTGGTTTCATGGGGTTGTTTTTTAGCAATCTAAAAGGACCTCATTGCGATATAATTGAATGCAATAATGGAAGTCGGCATAATGGAATGCAATACCTTAATAGTACGATCATCAGATTTATATAGTATATCAGATATGAAGTTCTGTGCATAAAGGATGCCATGCGACTTATTGGTAGCCATCCAACTATTAAATAACTCTGATTATCTCCCTCTTTTGTAGGGAATCTAAGAGAGAAAATTGACCAATCAGGGAAGATATTGAAGTTTCAACGTACAAACTTAGTATAGTAACGTATAACCTACAAAGTCTAACGCTATTTCATATATCAGTTTTTGATTTTTCATGTGAAATTTTACTTGGTTATTTTGATATTCAGGAAAGACGTTGTGTGCGCGTGCAGTGGCCAACAGGACAGATGCATGTTTCATTCGTGTGATTGGGAGTGAGTTAGTGCAAAAGTACGTGGGAGAGGGTGCAAGAATGGTCAGAGAGTTGTTCGAAATGGCAAGATCCAAAAAGGTAACTCAATTGAAATCGAAACAATCGAATTATGAAATTTCTTCAAAATCAGAAATGGACAGATTTGTATAAACTTCTTTCTGAAATGCGGGCTTCTGGGCAAAATTAACGTTTAATATGGTAGCGTTTGCAATGAACGGTTTTTATGTGTCGTACGTATTGGTGGCAGGCCTGTATCATCTTCTTCGACGAGATAGACGCAATTGGAGGAGCGAGATTTGACGACGGAGCTGGTGGAGACAATGAGGTGCAGAGAACCATGTTGGAACTGATTAACCAATTGGACGGATTCGACGCACGAGGCAATATTAAGGTGGAGTAGTTTGCTAGTCGGAAAGAATCAGATCAATCGAACTTCTTTTATGCACAAAGAAAAACCTTAAGCGATATACTGTGTTGGTCAATTAGACGTTTTGAGTTGCTTAGTCGTTGTTTTGATTTGGTTAAACGGTAAACGTGGGCGCTTTTTATCGCATAAAAAACCTTAGCAAAATAAAATAGTTTAATCGTTGACATCGTTTAATCAGGTGCTAATGGCCACAAACAGACCAGACATTTTGGACCCAGCTTTGATGCGACCTGGTCGTCTGGATAGAAAAGTCGAATTTGGCCTCCCGGACTTGGAAGGCCGAGCCAATATCTTCAAAATTCACGCTCGTCAAATGTCAGTTGAAAAGGATATCCGGTATGAGCTACTGGCACGACTTTGTCCGAACAGCACAGGGGCTGATATTCGAAGTGTATGCACAGAGGCGGGCATGTTTGCAATCCGCGCAAGAAGAAAAATGGCCACCGAGAAAGACTTTTTAGAGGCTGTGAATAAAGTTATCAAAGCCTACGCTAAATTCAGTTCAACGCCTCGTTACATGACATACAATTGATATCTCATTTTATTTTGCTTTTGGTTGGAAACAAAGTCGGAAATGTAAGTTTGAGGTAAAAAAATTATTCAGTGATAGATGTTAATTGATGTAAATTTGATGTTTGTGAAAGGCTTTTCCGTTAGAGTTAGAGAAGTTGGTTGAGTTCAGTGGAATTTGACATATTCACTGACCTGTGGAAAACAAAGGTTGTTTGAGAAAATATTCAATGGACAGTTGATGTAATCTGGTATTACGCGACTGTTCCGTTGGTGGTTCTGCTGAATGAGCACGTACTGATACGTCAAAACAAATAGTCCAATATGGAGTGTGCCGACGGAGTTGAATTTGCGTAGATCGAAATGCTATAATGAGAACTGGACCGCATTTTTCCTAAGCCCTGCTTGGCCGATTCTTGTGTATTGCCGTCACCCGTGTCGAATTTTTTCCCCAAAAAGATGTAAAATTAGGGGAGTAATCGGGGGAATTTTTAGCCAATTCCCCTCAAAACTCTTACATCATTATTATATTGGGGGTAATTCGATGCAGGGGGGGGGGGGGTAAAACGAGGCAAGAGTAAGGGTAATGGGGGGTAAAACGAAGCAAGAGGAGTGGGGTAATCGGGGGGGTAAAACGAAGCAAGAGTAGTGGCGTAATGGGGGTAAAACGACGCAAGAGTAATGGCTAATGGGGGTAAAACGACGCAAGAGTCGGGGGTTAAATTTATCCATTCCCCCTTCACTCTTCCATCATTTTTTAAAATGCTTGAAAACATGTCTCCATAGGCGTGCACCGCCACGATAGAGAGACGTGGCCACGGAGTGTCAGAGTCTCAGACCACACAAGATAAAGGACATCTGATTTAATTTGCCAGAGCTTTTGATGTATTTTACACTTAAATAAATTTGAACCAATGCAATGTTTTGATTTATCGAAATAGGAGATCAGGTCTGCATATACTTGCATCACTTTCGGCGCTGAGCAGGATAGGCTCTAGTTCATAGCACCCTCGAATCAAAACTTATTTGGTCCAATAGATTGAACCATTGCTATAAACAGGATTAATTACAGCAAAATCGCTCCACTATATGATGGCAGTGTTCCAATTACTTTATCCCGGTACAGTGGACTGATTAACGTGTTCAATATTTTGAAACTCCTCAATGGTTGACATGGAAGACACTGGTATGATTTTGCAGTTGCCAAAGCTCACTGTTTCCAAGAAGCATTGCTCCTATCGAATAGTTCATGCTGAAAGCAAATACATACTATGAAAGAATTCCTTTTAAAGACAAATTGTAGTCCCGCTTTAAACTATTTGCGAAAAGTTGACATTCAGCTTAGATGGGCGACCACCGTGAATTGTACACTCAAAGAATTTTGTGGGGTTTTGGGCTCAAACCAAACACGATTGTGTGGATGTATCGGGAGTTGAATTGATATTGGGTGGTTCTATGAACTGATTCACTTATAATGACAAGGCTAATTTTTTACCAAGTAATACAAGTCAATATTTTGTCAAATGTTTGGAAGAAGCATTGAATCAGATCGTCGCTGCAAAAAAAAATACTAATGACCTTAATCAACCTATTGATTCTGATACATAGCGCAGTAAGACCAGAGGACTTCAAAAAAACTTTTTAGATAAAGAATGCTGAATTGACTCTGCAATTGACAACTCAACAATACAAGCTGAAAAAGTAAAAAGCGGACGCTCAAAAAGTAGCTGCAAACTTTGATCGTTATTTTCCCAGCACTGTGAACTAATTTAATAGCTCGTATAAGGTTGTAAACAGAAAGTTAAATTAACGATGCAAACAAAACGAGGTCCGACGATCTCCGCCATAAAGGGGCACGACAAAAAATCAAATTAAAGCAACAAGCATTGATTAATGTCTATTTTTAACAAGCATTGAAACTCAATGTATATTTTTAGAAAAAGTTTATAGTCAAAATAGAATCCGATAAAAACATAAATTATATTGACATGCATTTAACCAGCGAAGATAGCAAACTTTACTGCATATGATTAAAATAAAGCCCAAAAACAAAAAGGGGCAAAGTTAAAAAATACATTTAAACTTGTTGAAAACATTTTATTTCGAAGTCATGAAAAACATTAGTTGTAAATTAAAATCATTAAATGGCCTGATTTTTACCTCCATAGGAATCAATTCAGTTCCATCGCAATACAAAACACAACCCAACTACATAAATTAGTAGAGTTAGAAACCAAAAACTTCAAAAAAAAAATGAGAGAACACGGTGTCGAAGCTTTCAGTATCGTAACCTTAATTGCGCTTTCTCCCAACGTCCTTAAATTATATGCGACTTGTTATTATTCTGAAATTTGAACAAGGTAGCTAAAAAGAACGTCAACACAATTTGTAAATGTCCAAAAATAAAAAAGTTTGGAAACGTGTATCAGCGCCCAAAAAATCAAATAAACGTTACAACAGCAAAAAAACTCTCACTAGGAATACGATGCAATCTCGGTTTTTTTGCTAAGAATACGCTACAGGTGTATAGAAAAGAGATAGAACGCTGCAAATTGAAAAAAAAACATTAATTTTTTGAAAACAAATTTTTTAAACTAATTCAATTCAACCATGATCTTTCAATTAAAAAATAAGATTAAATTAACAATTAAGGAACCCAAATGGAAATGTCATTATGGAAAACACGTCAGAAGACTAAAAGAACAACGAACAGATGTAGAACTCAAAGTTTACAAACAATTTTTACAAAAGACGGTGCTGAAGCCAAAAAAAACCTTGATCTTTTTTATGAAAATATAAGGTATGTCCATTGGCCTTTATCTGCTTATATATTTTATTAGTCAAAAATTGAGTTGTGAATTGAAACGATTGCGGTTTGTAAAAAAATAAAAAATCAGAAAAATCAAAACTTTTAAAAGAAGAAAAGCGGTCCATTACAAACTATTTTTTTTTATTTGTTCGATTCCACTATTAGACCAACACTAGTCTTCCTGCTTCTCCTGCTTGTCAGTTCAAGCAATTACTTACTCTGGGTAACACCGAATTAGCTAATTTGACTGTAAAATCAATAAACTCAATAATTGATGAAATTTGTTAACTTATTGATATCTGTAAGCGAAAAGCCATTGGAAATCAACCAAAAGCATCGATAATTTTTAAATGGAAATTTAGATAGCCAATAAGACCTTTGAAAAATTGGATTAGAAAGATAATAAAAAACAATAATCGCTCGCAAATCAAAAGAATTCAAAAAAAAATTACAAAAACGGTTTTGCAGCTATAAAAATAATGTGCTCTACTCAGAGAAAACAATTATTAATCATCGGGCCTCAATTTCAACATGAACATACACAAGACCTCTCAATAAATGAATCTAGAAAACAGAAAGAAAACAGAAATGTTGTCAACTGGGACCAAAAAAACACCAAAATCGTCTTTGAAACAAATACAGAGCCAAATTACAGTCCTCTTCACATTTCATCGCAAAATCCACGCGGAGAGCCTGATATCGCCTTGCTATCGTTGAGCTTCTGTTAAAAAACTTCAATTTTGCAACAAAATATTTTTTGAATAGATATTTTGACACTGAAAAGTTTTAGTATATCAAAAATAAATGCATTTCTGATACATTTTGATCGATTTAATATAACAAAAAGCCGCCCAATTTTTAGTTTCAGAACACTTTTTGAGGAACTTTGGATAAAAACAGCACTTATCTGGTTAAATTGTGATCGTATCAGCAGTTTTTGTGTCTGCACAGCCACTGAATACGGAAAAAGTGGGCTAAAGAAGCAGTTGTGATGCCATTTTTCATGAAAAATGAAAAAAAAGAAACACTTTTTAAATTAGCCGCAATTTAAGCTAAAAGAGTTATTTCAAACACTTCAGCAACCCTCTTTTATCTTTATACTTGAAACCAATGAGACTATGGTTGACGTTTTTACAATAATTTTAGCTAAATGGGTTTTAATTTCAGCAAAAACACTCATATATCTGTACAATGAATGTATCGATCGGAGGAAAAAGACTGAACAAAGAAACTTAGTTGAGCATATAGCCCCTCCCCCATGCAGAAGTTTCCTGATCTACTCAAATATAGTAGGGTAAATAGAATCTTTGTCAAAAATTGTAGTCTATTTCGTGGAAGATGACTGTACAAAACTTCGGTCTTTACAATTGATTGATATGATTTCAAAAAATTTAAAAATTATAAGTTTCTGTACATATAAATAAGCTGGCTTTTTAAATAAAATTGTGACAAGTTAGTACACATGGCATTGAATAATAAGTGAAATTTATCAAAATATGCAATAAATTAAGACGCAAAACTCAATTTCTTCGAAGATTCATAAGTGTTTTTTCATAGCAAAAACCACACTTCGAGAAAAATTGTTTGACAACGCAAGGAGATTGCGGAAATTCTATTTGCTAGCGAAAATGACTACAAGATATATGCGTGCAATAGTACGCAGTTACTGCATGTATTTGTGGTATTCATATATGTGGTACGACAGAAGCAACAATTTAGTCATTATTCACTTAAAAATTTTGGAAGACTTGTGCTAAGAAAGTTTAAATTTATATTCGAAACGCCCCTCACCCGCTTGTTCGAAACATTTGTACTCACACTTTTCTTTCAAAAAGAAATACCATTTGATCATACCTTAAATTCTATTCAAAACCTAAAAAATACCAATATTTCAGGTTTCCGTTATACCTTTTGTTCAGTTCTTTCAATATTTGAATTTCAATAGATTCTGAAAACAAAAGTTTTATATTAAATTTAGGCCAAGAAATGAAATAGAAAAAATTATCTCTTTTTAGACACGCGTGGATTAACTGAATGAACATGAAGACACGAAATCGTGAGAAAGAAATCCAAAAGGATGGAAATTTATGAATAACATTTTTCAAAGTCCACAACCACTTTTGCCTTGTACAATTGTTGAAAAACAGGTTAAAAAGTGAAAAATTAAAACCGTTGCGCTAAACAACCAAAAATTGATGGTTTCCTTTACATATAAAATGGCTTATTTTAAAAGTAACTTTGTGACAAGTTAAATTATGACGCACAACTTCGTTTACTTGAAAATGCGTAAGAGTTTTGTCCTGGAAAAAAGCAGACTTCAACCGAATTGTTTAACAATGCAAGGAGATTGCAGTAATTCGATTTATGGCTTATCAATGTAGTTTGGTACGACAGAGGCAACAGTTTAGTGATTTTTGGCTTGCAATTTTTGAAAGATTAATGCTACGCAAATTACAAAGTGCTCATTGTTCCCCAAAGTTTTATATTGTTTGTTGTTAAACTTGTATCAGAATGGAAATTGTACATATCATAGATTTCCTAAAAATACAAAAAATCGAGTCCTCCCCTGCTTCGCAGAAATAATTGTGCTCGCACTTTTCTTTCAAATTGAAATAGGATTTGATCATTCCTTAAGTGCTATTCATAACCTAGCAACTGTCAAGGTTTCAGTACGTTATTATTCACTTATTGTGTTCCTTCAATATTCGAATTTCAGTATATTCTGAAAACAAAAATTTTATGTTAATTTTTAAGCCAGGCGATGAAATGTGAAAATATTTCCTTTTAGACACGCGTCGATTAACTGAATGAATTTTGATCAAGAATTTTTAAAAGATAGAAAACAGAGACCCTTTTTTCCAGGACTATAAAATAATTTTGGCTTGTCAAATTGTTGAAAAGCAGGGTTAAAAAATTTGAAACATTGCTTTTTAAGGACGTAAAAGGATAAGAGAAATGGAAAATAGTGCTATCATTTTGTAAACATAAACATATGCGTAGGCATGAAAAACAGTTGCGTTAAGCGACCAAAAATTTTAGTTCACGAGCAGTTTACGCAAGCCATTGTGTAGTTTCAAGTATTTAAAATCAAAAGTGGTTTCTCACATTAACAATATTTCTGTAATATTTTTGACTTTTTCGCACATGTTTTTATCAATGCAAATTTTAACTGTTTCTTTGCCATTTTACCGCCTTAGGCGCTTTCAATTTATCTTTTTAGATTTTTAATCGTGGTCACGGAATTGTCGGTTGCAGCTGAAGTTTGGGGTTGATCTCGAAACTTTTCGGGTTTTCCTTAGATCTAGTCTTCGTGTTTTTGATATTTGAATTTTTGAAGTTGAAATTTAGTGGCTGTGGTTTTGATCGCGTCTTCACAGGACTTGGATAAAATGGGAGTAGTATGACTTCGTCAACATTGTCTACAAAGTGCATTCTTGGTCATTTCAATGTCTAGTTTTTGTCAACAGAAACTCTCTGAGTTAAATTTCAGTTATCATCCTGCTGTTATAGAACAATTTAGAACATTTTGATGGTTTTTGAATTCAAATTCCGGTTGTGATTTTGGTCACGCCGAAACAGAAACAGGAGGGGGACCAAAAAAGCAAGTGGTGAAAATATTCAAGTCTAACTTTAAGTTAGACTGAGGTTTATCTTGAATAAAAGCTTTTTCGATAGTGGGCGGTTCACGTGCTGCCGTTGGATTTTTTTTTTTACTGTTTTCCTCCAGTTTTTGTTTTGTTTTTCCAAATTGATTTCAAAGCCCATTCCTAGTTGTTTTGAGCTCCATTTTTTATCGTTAAAATTATTTGAAGTGTATTTTCTGCGTATATTTTTAAAAACCTTTGGCGCGAGTTTGCGCATTCGGATCGGTTGTTAGTACGCATGCCTGGCTTGACGGGTTCGATTTCCACCTTGTTTTTGTTGTAAAAGTACTGCAGTTGAATAATTTGTATAGTGCTGCATGAACATACAAAACACTTAACCTCCCTGAAAGTGTACAGTCGGGTAACAAGCGATATAAAGACACGTGTCCGAGTGAACTTAAACTTCGATCATAAAATTGATCCCAATTTCATGGAATATTACAGAACGTTGTTCCATGGTCAGATATTAACCCTGTGAAAACCTACTCACAAGTTTAATACCGTTTGTCTCCTCCGCTTGTTTTTTAAGCTATATAAAATACCTGGACAAAAGCCTTAATTTGCATTAAAGTATAGTGGTATCTCGTTTTGTTACACTTTGTTACGCAGTAAATGAACGAATAATATTAACCAATCAGATTCGAGTATTTTAAACGCATATAGAAATCGTTCTAAATTAATAAAATACGTTCTAATATACCTAGAAAGGTACGAAAAAGTTCATTTAACCTAATTTTAAGTAAATATAACCACTATATGTATCGATTAAGCTGGTTTTCGGCTTAATATTTTTAGGTTTTCTAGATAATTGCCGATTGAATACGAACTGATTTGACGTCAATGACATCAGACAAAAAAACCAGTAAAAGAGCATCGAAAAAACCTTGCCGTCTAAGCTTTCACTTGCGGTTTTGTACATCACAATGCTTATACGTTACTTGATATGACACATTTCTTACACGTTGCTATCATAATGCTCACACGCTATACTTATACGTTGCTTACAGTTGAATACGTTTTGATTGACGAATTGAATCTTCGAAAGAGTGTTTTGCACCTTTAATAATGGTACCACGACCCTCTAGTTCCAGGGAGTCTTTCAGTTCCGTTCCATTAATTCTATTACCTTTTCAGGCATTTATTCAGCCTAACTGTTGTAATAAACTTATTAAAAAGATGTAATGATGAATCCGGCTAGTCCAAACTACTATAAGGACTGGACAGAGAAGGTGTCACAGACGGAGACGTTACTGCAGTCCAATCTTGCCCTCTGGTAGGAGGCATTTGCGAATAGTGTGTTTGACAGGAAGGTGCCAGAGCACATAACAATCACGGAGCAAATCGGATGCTACTTTGACGATTCGGCGGCCGATATAGGGCAACATAAGTATTGTGGCACACTCCTGAAAAGAGTTGGTGTATCTTTGTAACAACCGTGTCACCAAGGGGTCTGGAAGAATTACGAGAAATGCAGTCAGAAGGTTGGATGGCTATCGACAGGGCTGTGGTGAACAGATTTTTCTCTCTTTCTGGACCAGGACAAAAAGACTGTAAGACTCCTCCAGTACATTTGTCTTGACTTCATACTAGTGAGCTTTAGACGGCAAATTATCCAACCACGAACGAAAGTTCAAGTTCCACCTTAACTTTCTTGGTAGTTTTTTTTGCAAAACAGGTTACCCATAACCCCCACAAAAGCAGCTTTTGAGATGAAAAAAACATCGATTTTGAAAATTTTTGGTAGATTTACCAAAAAGTCGAGAAAATTGATATTGTCGGTTCGTATATCAAAGAATAACCTCTGATAAAGAGAAAATTGAGAGAAAATTATGCTAATTTGTCCAATTTTGAAAATTTTTGGTCAATTTTGATGCAAATCAAAAAAACATAGAATATCAATATAGAATATTGAAAAAACGTACTTTCAGCATAAAACCGTCCAATTTACTGGATTACCGTTCCGTATTCAAAAAAATTGCAGAAATGTTGACCAAAAATAGAAAAAATTGGACAAAAGCATAAAATTTTGACAAATTTGTCAAAAAATCAATCTTCTCAACAAGAAGGTTCGTAAATTGAGTGAAACTCAATACACAGAATAAATTGTGAAAATTTTCACAACCTCCGGCCTACAGAAAAAAGTTATCGAACCCCTATAATTTTTTTTTTCGTCTCTGGCTTATGTACCGTTTCGTCTGCGTCCTTTTCGTCCCTTAACTTTTCAATTCTCCGTGTTCCCTTTTTTCAATAACGTCGCTCTCCCAAAACTTCGCTTTTTGTTTTCTTGCGCCATTTTTCGTGATTTCGATATAGTATGTCATATGTGATGAAGTATGTTGTTGTTTTTGCTGTAGTATGTTGAGTATGCTAGTATGCTGGTTTGTTGTTTAAGTCTTACAGCTTTCTAGGGTGTGACTTAAGTTTATTTTCGAGTTACGGCTGGATTGTCCTTTGGCTTTTCAACTTTACTAATCTACTAGCCTTGCTGTTGTAGTATATTGTTTTACTGTTGTATGTTTGTGTGTAACTGTATGATTGCTAGTTGGTTTGGTCTTGTTGCCTTCTAGGGTGTGACTTAAGTTTATTCTCGAGTTACGGCTGGATTGTTTCTTGACTTTTCCAACTGTCTCAGTCTACAAATATACTATTGTAGTTTATTCAAATTTGATGTAGTTTGTTTAATACCGTTAGTATGCTGATTGTTTGTTGTGGTTTGGGTTTTGCTAGGATGTGACTTAAGTTTATTCTGGAGTTACGGCTAGTAAATTTCTTGACCTTTACATCCTTTTAGTGTACTACTGCATTGCCGTAAATTGGTTAATTAGTTTTTCGTTAAATTTGTTGTTATAATCCCATTATGAACTATGTTAGATTGTCTTGCAGTAGCTTCTCTCCTTCTTCCTAGGGTGTGACTTAAGTTTGTTCTGGAGTTACGGCTAGGTTGTATGCTTGAGTTTTTGCTGTGGTCTGCTAACTTAGTTCCTTCCAACCTCATTTCCCGCCCGTTCTTTCCCACCGTCCCGTTTCGTTGCGTTGCGCGTTTTTCACCCGCTTTCCCGCACGTCCCGTTTCCGTTCCGTCGCGCATTGCTCGCTCGACTTCCCGTGCGTCTTTTGTCTCCCTCCGCGTTGAGCGCATAGCGTTCAGCGCTCCACTTCTGTTTTTGTCGGGCACAGTGTGCTCGACGACCTTCTTTGCTCTTTGGGCGGTTTGGTTTACAGACTGTCTACAGTGTGCTGTGTTTGGTGTCTTTTGCGTTGGGTTCGTTTTGCGTGTATTAGGTTTGTTTGGAGTGTGCATATAAAATATAACCGTGTGCAGTGGTAGGATTGCTGGTCTTTGGAAATAATAACATCGTGATGTCTAATAGTCTTGATCAAAAAGTTAAAAAGTTGTACGCTGCCAGGTCAAAGCGTGAAGCTGAATTGCATGCTATACATGAAGATATTCTTCATTGTATAAATAGTCAAAGTAGGCGAGTGAAAGTTGAACGCCTAGTAACAAAATGCAACGAAGCATTTATGACTGTTGTAGACAAAAATGAGGACCTGATTGCATTTGCTGGAAAAACGGAGGATCCAAGTGCACTTGTTCCTTCATTAGAGTCTTACTTGGAGGCAATGACAACTAAGAACGACAAGATCCTCGCTTCAGCACGAAACTACATCAACTCTGCTGATGATAAAGTGAGTGAGTTTCAGGAACCGAGGGCTTCCATTCGTTCTAGACTTCCCTCATTGATGACCTCGTCAAAAACATCTAGTCAGCGTAAACATGATTACGTAATTGCCAAAATGAAGCGCGAAGAAATTGAAAAACAGAATGAGGCAGCCATTCGCCTTGCTAAACAGAAAAAGCAAATGGAATTAGATGAACTGGAGGAAAGCAACAGGAAACGGTTGGCAGAGGCAACTCTGCAAGAATTTGAACTGCTGGACGCCGTTTCCAAAGGTAGCCACTCTGAAACAACTGCAAGTGCTAGGAGCTCAATGAGAAGTGAAAAGGCTGTCCAGGATTGGATCAACACCTCACTTGCTTTAAGTTTTAATAACAACGAGAACACTGGTGAACCAGAGATTACGAAAGACCCTCCAGAATGCCCTAGCCATAATAACGGCGAAGCAGTGGATGATCACGACACTGACATTTCAAGGCATTCGATTCCAAAAAATTGTCGAGGCAATTACTTTTTAAGCGTTGAGACCTTACAGCAACTCGATCCATATTATACGCCACCTGAAAATTTTTTGGCTGCTGCTAACACACAGGCGTTGTACCAGGCGCACCTAAGGGCGCAAATGGATCAAACAGGCCAGCAAGGCGTGGCGCTTCCAACCATAACTAACCAAGGAACCGCGGATAGTCAGCCACCTTCTTTACACGCCCCAGGGGCTTCTTCACCGCCCATTCAACAGCCCATTCCACCACAGACGTTCGCACCACAAGAAAATCAGAATATTACAACCGAGGTTTTTCCCAACGCACAACTTCAAATTTCGCAATCCAGGGGACCTGAAACATCAAGTCTGCCCGAGAATAAATCGGCCCAGCGTATATGCCCCCGACAACAAATTAATTTTGTCCCCCGAGCACCAAACGCCACTCTTCCTCCTTTTCCGACAACAAATCATCCAGCCCCCGCAATCAACGTTCCCCTGCACCCAAGCGCCCCACCAAGTCCAAACATTCAACAGCACAACTCCGAACCCGCTCATCCTAACGTCCTTCCCATTCCGAACCCAGTCTTCGCACCTAACCTCACTGCTCCCATCCCACAAGTCACTTTGGATAATCAGCCTCTCGTCAAAACATTTCAGAATAATAATAACCGAGTAAACAAAGTAATACGTTCTGTTGCTCCTCCTTTCCTAACTATGCCCAATATCCCTCTTGGCCAGAAGTTTGTGCCAAATATGAGTCATTGGCGGTTTCCACAGCACAGACCGTCAATAGTCAATCAAAACACAACCACCGTGAATAGTCTGCCTCCAAATGTACACGCCCATATTGCACCATCAAGCACTTATGTTCCACCACGAATTTATCACAATTCGCCCCCTTTGATTGATATGCAATCACCGTTAGGCGCGCAGCAGGAAAACCTGATCGCGACTCCTAATGTTGTACCTGGTTTAACCACTCCGGTTTTTCAGCCAACATACCCCTATGTTGGGCCCACTCCGTTGAGTTGGAGCGGTCCGCAGGTGTCTGCACCTGCCCCTCCGATACAGGACAATGCGTCATTGATTAGGGAATTAGCTGATGCAATAACAAGCAAGAGAAACGACCCTTTGCCCGAGTGGAAACTTGCAGAGTTTAATGGCGACCCATTAAAGTGGCATGAGTGGTATGGTCAATTCAAAAGCGCGATCGACTCGCAAACGCTCACTGATGACGTTAAATTGACATACCTTAAGACACTCGTCACTGGTAAAGCAAAGATTGCAATCGCCGAGTTTGCTTACTGTGGTTTAATGTACAAGGATGCACTAAGGACTTTGGAACGTAAATTTGGCCAGCCACAGGCAGTCGTAAGTGCACACTTGGATAAACTAAGCAGTTTTCCACCTCTTAAAATGCACAATAGTGATAACATCATAAACTATTCTGCTGCAATATCCAGTCTCGTTGGGGTTTTCAAGTCGTTATCATATGATGCTGATTTGAAGAGCGCTTCCCTACTTAACCAAGCGGTACAGAAGTTACCACCAAACATGAAAGAGTCATGGTCACTCTTTACGGTTAAGAAGCACTGGGTTAAGCCTACCCTCCTTGACTTTAACGATTGGCTTAAAGAAAAGGCTGAGGCCCATGATCTTATGAAACAAAGCGCAACCAAGGCCAAACCTGAAGAGAACATCACTTCAGTAACCAAGACCAAAACAGCCTCAAAAGTGTTTGCATCAAATTCGCAACAAAGGGAAACAAAGAAGCAAATGCCATCTGCTTCCACAAATACTTACTTTCGATGCATTGTATGCAAAGGTAACCACCGGCTATGGGAGTGTCGAGTTTTCAAGGAAAAGACTCCAACCCAGAGAGCTAAGTTGGTGGCGGATAACAAACTTTGCTTTTCGTGCTTACGGGACAAGCACACATTCCGCCAGTGCCCTCAACCAAGAAAGTGCCGAGCAGAAGGGTGCAATAGTTCGCATAACACACTATTGCATGGAGCAGATAGGGTTTTCCCAACAAAACAGTCGACAAATCCCAATACTATCCAGTCACCTGGCAACACAGGTCAAAGTAAAGCAACTACTAGTCAACAGCCGTCTAATAAGACCACAACAATGTCATCTGTTACTGATGTTAAGGGCCTCCTTCAGATAACGGAGTTGCAGTTGGTCAGTTCCTCCGGTTTAGATACCAAGGCTTTAGTATTGTGTGATACCGCCTGCAGTAACTCTTGGGTGGCCGGTAGTCTCGCAGATAGACTCGGTTTGCACGGTGAAGCACTAAAGCTAACTGTCAAAGGTATTAATACCGAAGAAGTAGTTGACACTAGGATTGTTGAAGTCACTGTGAAACCAAGAGAACATCAAGATTTCGAACCATTTACCATCAACCCTTTCGTTAAAGAGAGTCTGAACGTCGGCTCTGATATAATTAATGTACAGGCCCTGCAGGAGACTTACCCACACTTAGCAGTCCTTGATCCCGTGACATATTCCTATAAAGACATTGAGATGATACTCGGACAAGATGTCTATCACGCCATCCGCCCGTTAGAATACTTCTCTGCCGACGAGAAGCGTTCACCCGTTGCCGTACGCTTACCCATAGGTTGGGTCTTAAGCGGTCCGTTACCATCAAGATCTTGTTTAACCTCAACGTGCTTTAAAGTGAATATCGAACATGACAATGAGTTAGCAAGTCAAGTAAAGTCATGGTACGACATTGAATCATTCGGGGCAAACAAGCAGGTCGACTCCAGATCTGCAGCAGACGCAAGGGCTCACGAGATCCTTGAGAGTACCACCGTACACAATGGCCTGAGATACGATGTCGGAATGCTGTGGGCAGCAGACAACACCAAGCTCCCAAATAATTACTTCTCGTCCCTTGTGCAACTAAAATCTCTCGAAAAACGTTTGGCCAAGGATGAAGACCTCAGAGAGAAGTATACTAGTACTATCAAGGAAGACCTAAATAAGGGGTATGTAATTGAGGTTCCGGACGCTCACAAGGTTGAGAGCCGGTCTGATAAAGAGTGGTACCTACCCCACCATCCGGTTTTAAACCCGAACAAACCGGGTAAGGTGCGTAGGGTGCTCAATGGAGCAGCAAAATTTCATGGCGCCTCACTGAATAAATCTTTGCTCACTGGCCCTGATCTGCTCCAAAACCTTATTTACGTACTTCTTCGCTTCCGACAACATCCCTATGCCGTCTCTGCCGACATCGAGGGAATGTTTCTACAGGTTGGTGTATTACCATCAGATCAACCATCACTTCGCTTTCTGTGGCGGGAGGACCCCACAACTAACGTTGTAGTGTATCAATATACGCGCCATATATTCGGGGCTAAAGACTCGCCCACATGCGCCAACTATGCATTACAACGCACTGCGAGAGACAATGCCAAGTTTTACCCCGAAGCTGCAAAAGCCGTCCTTGAAAACTTCTACATGGACGATTACCTTGACTCAGTGGAGTCTCCTGAGAAAGCCATCAATAGATCGAAGGAATTGGTACATCTTCTCCATCTCGGTGGGTTCAAGCTTACAAAGTTTGTAAGCAATGTGCAAAATCTGGCTGATCGAATTGATGGTTCGCCTCAATCTACTGAGCCCAAGGTTATTGTTTCATGTCAGGAGGATTCATCGCATGTGCTAGGGTTAAAGTGGGATCACACTAATGACACTTTAGTTGTGAGTAGGGGTACAAGCTGCGCTATCACCAAGTCCCTCACGCAACGCTTGGTCCTAAGTCTTGTCTCGAAAGTCTTTGACCCCATTGGTCTTGTCGCACCGTTTACCGTCGGTGCGAGATTGCTCTTAAAAGACATCTGGCGTGTCACAGGACAGCAATGGGATGACGAGCTCCCACAGGACATGGTTCAAAGATTTTTGGTCTGGAGTGCGGACTTACCAAAGCTTGAAAACATCAAAATTCCTCGAAGTTACTTTAGTGGACCCTTTGATAATATAGAGTTGCATATGTTCGGTGACAGTTCTCAGGATATTTTTAGTGCCGTTGCATTTCTCCGAGCCCGAGTAACAACTCCTACGGGCAAGATAAAAACAGAGCTTGCGTTTGTTTTGGGGAAAGCGCGCGTGGCGCCAATGAAGGTAATGACTGTCCCAAAACTGGAATTGCAAGCAGCTCTACTTGCCGCTCGGCTGAAGAACGAAATTATTCAGGCACTTACTGTAACTGTTAACCAAGTATTCATGTGGACAGACAGCACGACCGTTCTTCAGTGGATAAACTCTAATGAAAAGCAACCAATCTTTGTTGCAAACCGCGTTTGTGAAATTTTGGAGTATACCAGCGTTGACCAATGGAACCACGTCGCAACTAAGGATAATCCAGCTGACGCTGGCACGCGTGGAATGTCCGCTGAGGTTTTGCAACTAAGCAGTTGGGTCAATGGTCCACATTTCTTAATTAACACAAGGTTCCCTTTCGTGCCGAACAAAGACGTCATTAATAACATCAAACTTGGCGTCAACCAAGCAGTCATCATAGAAGACACTGTCTCTCTCGCTACATCTGTTAAAAAACAGACAACTCCCGTTCCGTCGTTATTCCCATTTGATAAGTTTAGTTCTTATCAAAAGTACTTGCGCATTGCCGCGTACGTTCTCCGGCTTTTGCCGAAACATGCCGGCTACCGTAACCCCGATGGTAGCATTACCGACCCTACTGAGCTTGACGAAGCCGAGCGTCATCTACAGTATTTGGTGCAAGGAGAGTCTTTTGAAGCCGAAAGAAAAGATCTCATTGACAATAAATTCGTTAAACGGAGTAGCCGAATTGCTCCACATTCACCGTTTATTAGTCCAAATGGGCTAATCCGTTCCTCGGGCCGCATCAAGCGGTTAATTGAAGTTGGGTTCAACGTAAAGCACCCAATCATCTTAGATGCACGTCATCCATTTGTAAAACTGTTCCTTGAACACACGCACGTAAAGCATTACCATCAGGGCGTTGAATACCTAAGATCAATTGTGCAGGAACACTACACAGTACTGAAACTAAGATCATCCTTGCGTTCCATCAAAGCACACTGCCTAAGATGCCGAGAATTCCAAGCGGTAACTATGCAACCAATCATGTCTGACTTACCTAAGGAGAGACTTGCTTACCAGTCTCCTCCCTTCACGAACACTGGCGTTGACTACTTTGGGCCATTCTATGTTACTGTCCGCCGTACTACTGAGAAAAGGTGGGGCTTCCTCTTCACCTGTCTCACTACTCGCGCTGTCCATGTCGAGATAGTTACATCCATGGACACCAGTTCTTGTGTTATGGGAGTTGAGCGGTTTGTGTCACGTAGAGGTACACCTGCCATGATTTGGTCGGACAATGGCACTAACTTTATTAGAGCGGAGAAAGAACTCCGAGAAAGTATTGAAAAGTGGAACGTTGTCAACATTGCAGCTGAGCTCGCTCACAAAGGTATTAAGTGGAGGTTCAATCCACCCAGCGCACCACATCAAGGTGGTATCTGGGAGAGGTTGGTACGCAGCTTCAAGCGCGTGTTGTATACTATTCTTGGCACGCGTCGCCTCACGGATGAGGTACTGCATACTACCTTTTGTCTCGTGGAGAATGCTCTCAATTCGCGTCCTTTAACACCCGTAAGCGCCGATCCGTGCGATTTGAACGCTTTAACGCCCAACCACTTTCTTTTAGGAGAATACTCTACCGGTATTCCGTCTGTTGTCGGCAATAATGAGCTTGACCATCGTAAACGCTACGCCCGTGCGCAGTCGTACGCTAATGCGATCTGGTCCCGTTGGATCAGAGAGTATGTACCGACGCTGAACCGACGCTCTAAGTGGCAGACGCCTGCCGAGCAACACCTTAAGACCGGTGACTTGGTTTGGATAGTTGAGGAAACCAACCCTAGGGGTTACTACCCAACCGCTCGGATTGTGGAACTCCGTTACGGCTCCGATAGCGTCGCGCGCTCCGCCGTTTTACGAACGTCTACCGGTTCACTCGTCCGCCCGCTTGTAAAACTTGTACCAGTTTTCCCAACATCTTCTTCCGGGCCGGAGGATGTTACGCAGTAAATGAACGAATAATATTAACCAATCAGATTCGAGTATTTTAAACGCATATAGAAATCGTTCTAAATTAATAAAATACGTTCTAATATACCTAGAAAGGTACGAAAAAGTTCATTTAACCTAATTTTAAGTAAATATAACCACTATATGTATCGATTAAGCTGGTTTTCGGCTTAATATTTTTAGGTTTTCTAGATAATTGCCGATTGAATACGAACTGATTTGACGTCAATGACATCAGACAAAAAAACCAGTAAAAGAGCATCGAAAAAACCTTGCCGTCTAAGCTTTCACTTGCGGTTTTGTACATCACAATGCTTATACGTTACTTGATATGACACATTTCTTACACGTTGCTATCATAATGCTCACACGCTATACTTATACGTTGCTTACAGTTGAATACGTTTTGATTGACGAATTGAATCTTCGAAAGAGTGTTTTGCACCTTTAATACACTTGACTGTTAAATGCACTGGGTACAATAAAACAGCTTGTTGTTTCCCATTTAATCTTAGGACACTAAATTTCTGGTGCAATTATATTTACAAAGTCTAAACTGGTTCGGAACCCCATTTACACTTGTAACCCCACGCTTTATATGCTTGGATAATTCCAGTTCAAAGTTAAACAAAGTTTCCCGATTTAATCTGCCTAAAACCATTTTTGCTGTTTGTCTAAATTATCTCAAAACTATCTTGGTAGTTGCTTGTCTGTGACAAAATTTCACAACCCCCTCGCGGGTAAATTAGTTCAAACCGCGTCCAAATTGTAATCAAAAAGAGTCCCCGGGCATAATATGTTCAATTATTGGAGAGTACTTAATACTTACATACTTGCAAACTCTTGTATACTGAAACTATAAGTATTAACCAAGAAATAGCTTAGCAAATCTGTGAATTAAATTGTGACCGAATTATTTTGAAACTAAAACCAGACTTAAAGACTTGACAACACATTCAAGCATAACAAGTGCGGTTTTGCATTGTTTACTGCGCTTCAAAATCTCAAACGTAGACTACTTTGAGTGAGTTTACGTGCAAAGTGCGAACAATTTGAAGGCTGTACATGTTTAAGACATGTTTAAGAATAGTTGAATAAGTTGCGAGTTCACACTTATCTAAAATGGTTCCCTCAAAACCCAAATTCAGGGGGTTTATCTTGTACCAAATTTGCCACTAAGCTTTATAATACCAGCGTTACCGCAACAAAACGGGTTCATTATTTAAAGAACTCAATTTAATTTAAAATTCCGAAAATTGAAAATATTGTCGCTCTCAAAGATAAAAATAACAATCTTCGATTAAATGAAATTTTTCTTTTTTCTTAAATATGACAGAGTTTACATGTTTTAGGTAGCGACCATCAAATTAAAAGTGCCAAATTAGAACCTGTATACAAAACCCTTACGGTTCCCAATTTTGTTCACTTGATTATTTTTATGCAACTGAAGTTTATTCTCATACTTTGAAGTGAATGCCCTTTGAATAGTTTAAAGGCGTTTTGCAGAAGCCAATCGCAGCTATGAGCTGAGCTTGGTCTAGAGTCACATTCCAAGTTACCATCAGAATTTGACCAACAAAAACATTTATTTAGTTACTCTTTCTTCTCATTTTATCACGGACGGATATGACTTCCCTCGATTTTGTACGAGGAGGGTTTGAGTCCTTCGATTACTGTAAGGAAGGTGCGGGTTTGGTCGTCGGTAAAAAGGACATTGACCGGATGCCTCAAAGTCCATTCAGATTGAAGACAAGTGTCTCTTCGTGTCTGATTGTACAGAGAAGTTACACGTCACTTGGTGGGCATCTAAAAGATGAGCAGTCAATTGTACATGGTTAGTGCTTTTAATCATTGTTCATTTTTGGAAAAAAAGTGTTAGTTGTGGAAGACATTGATGCCCGAAATAGGAGTATTTTCGGTGACTAAACAAACGCTTACTCTTTGAGAATCGGTAAGTATGTAAGAATACAATTCTTCGAAGCCGAAAGCAATTAGAGCTCTGAGCCGGGGACCATTCGAACCGAATGCGAGCAGGAACTGAAAATGGTTTCCTGGAATTATTTTCATTAATTAGAACCAACTTAATTTGAACCAAATTTTGATTATTTGTGTCCCGGATCTGCTCATTCATCCCTTGTTCTGATTCTCTTTGAAAAAAATCCGCATTTGGAATAGCCCACAGTTTGATAGTTTTCTGGTGTAAATGTTAACGTTGAATGAGTTAAGAGTTTTATTCTGATTCGTAACTTAGCTACATAAGAGGCTTTCCTAAAGAAATTCCCTCAATTACTTGCTCGATTTATATAAAAGACGCTGTAGCTTAAAGTTTTCGAGTTTGGTTGTGAAAACAACTATGAACACATGAACGAAGCGTGCTAGTAACTACATGCAAAATAATTCAGGTATATAGAGGTTGAGCTCACTTTTTTAGTGGTTTTCGTTAGTGGCTAAACTGAGGCTTAGGGTAGATGTCGGATAATGTCAGAACCTTTGACGATATTTTTTTCGCAAAGCTTTTGAGTCATTTGAGTTTTTGAATGAATGGGTTTTTTTCATGTCGATTAATTGAAAATGGTTCAATTTCAAGGCGTTTGCTTGATTGATTGATTTAGATCGCTTGATTGATTACCTGTGATTGACTTAGCTCGCGGTATTTGAAGAAGCCCTGATTATATTCCGATTTTCTCAACGGTTTTCAGTTCAGACATTTGTCCTGAGTTATCTCCGCACACGTTGTTTGGCTGATTCCTCAATAACTGTCTTTATCTAAATTACTTAATTAGCTACCAAATTTGTTGTCTTTACTTGAACTCGGGAAAATTTCAAGCACACTGTGGGCGAACCCCATTGGTTTCATTCTTGGCTCCTCTCTTAAAATTGTCGCTTCCACCAGCGCCCCCAGCACTTGAGCCACATTGCGAAGTTTGTAGCCAGTAATGAACTGTCCCAATTAGCATCCTTTATATCAGGGATAAAAACGTTTATCTACATTTTTGTATGTCCAGCCAGACAAACAATTAAAATGTCAAAGGATTGAATTGTCGGTCCTGGAGCAAACATTAACCAACTTTATCCGTAGAGCCGTCTGCACTTAATAAAATTGCAGCAGTTGAGACGAAATACCCTTAATTGATGGGTGACTTTGCTTGAAAGTAACTGCGATCAGAAAGCCAAGTTTTGTTTTCATGAGGCCTGAAGAACGGAGCTCATTAGAACCCGAGAAGGAATTGTACCAAAAACAGAACGCTGTAGATTTGCTGCAGAGTCGATGAAGACAAGACGAACACTTAGTAACATGGGGCGTTGAAAGTTATTAAATTAAGTAGAATTAAGTTCCTTGAAAACAGTTTACAATTAATAACTATAAACGTTTTCAAGAGGTACGTCAGATAAGCTTTACAGCTCGTTTAGGTGAAGTCCCTTTTGAAAAACTCGTCAATTAAATTTTACTTTCCAGAAAATTAAGAACGAGTTAGTTTGTACCTCAGCCACTCACTAATCAGCCAAAAATTAACGTAAAGAAAGACTTACTGTCGAAAAGGTAGTTTTGGAAAATTTGATCTACTAAATTTTTGAGCTGCTTCGAATTCATTTTTTGAATTTCAATATCTGAGGGAAAAAGGTAATTCGATTTTCAAAAATTATAAGTCTTAGTCAGCCTTAACCGCAGTGAGTTTCCAAGAGCTGCATTATTAAATTTGACCTGCCTTACTAAACCTTTTTGAGGTTCCGTGTGTGGTATTTACAGAACGACACGTTTTCAAGATCAATGAAAGAGCAAGGAGATCTCTTGCAATTTCTTCAACAGTTTCCTTCAGAAGTTCAAGAAAGTATAAGTCAAAAACAGTGAGTATTTTGTGTTTTCTGTAGTAATGTTGAAGGCTATCTGTCCGCTTTCGATAGAAGATGGCTCGCAAAATTTTTTGTTGGCACAGATCAATTTTTGTTAGTCTCTTTTTGTTTGTGCAGCCATAAACCAATAGACCGTAAGAGATCACGGAATTATCAAAAACTTTATAAAACTGTATCAATTACGAAATTGGATAATATTCGCGAATTCTATAGAAAACACCGCAAATGCTGTTTAATTTGTTCACAGTTTGTTGAATATGAAAGTCAAAATTCAGTTTTCTATCAAGAGTTATAGCTAAATATTTTACAGATTCTTGTAGTTCACAATCTGAGGAAATTGGGTTCAAATTAAGCCCTAAGTCTTTACCAAAATACATCAACTGAGATTTCTTAGAATTAATGCAGAGTTTGTTTTCATTGAACCATAATATCGCCTCCGTAATGCTTTCTTTAAGATTTTTTTCAACATCTTATCCACCACAAAGTATGTTGGCATCGTCAGTAAACAATGTGATTTCCGATTTTTGCATATTTGTTGGCAGATCATTTACAAAAATTAGGAAGAGGAGTGGGCCTAGCACAGAGCCCTGTGGGACACAATTTTTAAAAATTTGTATCCCAGAGGTTTTGAACCGGAAGAAAACACATTTTTGGCGGTTGTTGAGGTAGGACTGAATAAGATTTTTAAAATGGCCCCTAAAACCAAATCTTTCGAGTTTGTTGAGTAATACTGAGTGATCAATGGTATCAAAAGCTTTTGTTATATCAAGGAACACTGATGCGCAAGGGTTTTTGTTTTTCTTAGACAATCTCATATTTTCAGTTATTTCAGGTATGTAATGAATACATGATCTTTTTGAGCGAAAACCAAATTGTCTACGAGAAAAGAGTTTGTTTTTGGAGATGAAGTTGGCCATTCTTTTGTAAATAATGTTTTCGAAAATTTTGCTAATGGTTGGCAGCAAAATTATTGGTCTATAGTTTTCGGGGGCATCCATGTTCCCTTTTTTATGAAGTGCCAACACTTTTGCAACTTTAAAGCTCTGCGGAAAAGTGTGACTCTTTGTGCAATCATTGAAAATGTCAAATAGCGGTTCAACTATTACAGGTAAATATAACCGAAGAACCATGTTAGTGATTTGATCAAAACCACCTGACTTAGAGCTTTTCAAAGTTCTTACAATGGACAAGACTTCCAGTACATTTGTACTATGCATATAAAATGATGTGTGGAAACAGTTACCGCGTTGGCGTTGCTGTAATTTAGGAATTTCAGACAGAAAATTTTCTCCGATAGTTACAAAATAATCATTTAAATGGTCAGCGTCCAAATCCACATCTTGCTGCGTCTCTTTTTGTATCTTTAGAATTTTTAGAGTATCAAAAAGTGTTTTGCTATTTTTCTGATCTGTCAACCGCGAAAAATATTCTCGCTTCGATTTTCTAATTTTGCTTGTTATTTCATTTCTCAAAGAAACATGCTTCTCTCTATCTTTTGGTTTATCAGACGAAACCCATTTTTTTCTGGCTTGATCGCGTTTTTTAAGAAGATTCTTAATTTCTTTATTAACCCAGGGACATCTGTTTTTAGTTATAACTAGTTTTTTTCTGGCGCGTATCTGTTTAGACTTTGCATAATTGTCGATACTAAAAACTGAATTTTGCCATTGACTGATTCCGTTGATTTTTTCTTCAAGTTTTGATCTAAGAAAAACAAAAAGTTTAGCAGTTTTTGGTGAGTCAATTGATTCAGATTCCGGTATTTTATAATTCTTTTTTGGTCAACAGAGTGCACCCAAAAGGGAACTTTACTCGAAATTGGATAATGATCTGAGATAGAAATTTCATAAGTTTTGCAAACCAAATCATCATCGGTTATGATATGATCTATGCAAGAAGAAGTGAGATTTGTTTTTCGAGTTGGTTCATTATTTTGGATTCGTTATCCAAGTGATTCAATTATTTCACAATATCTCTTCATTGTTGATTGTTCCAAGATATTAATGTTAAAATCGCCAAAAATTAAGGTTTTCGAATTTTTAGTTCAAAGAAAATGTAGCATTGATTCAAAGAAATTAAAAAATTATCCAGATTTGCTGAAGGAGATCGGTTAAGAACACAGATATAGCCCTTGACTTTATTTTTTTCTTTGATTGAAAGAATTAAACTTTCCTGATCCGTTTCATAATCTATCAAGCTATATGAAATTCCTTCTTTCAAAAATAAAGCAACGCCGCCACTTTTCCAATTGTTCTTAGTTTTGATACAATTGTTTGAAATCCCTGCAAATAGTAAAAGACTAAACGTTCACTTGGACTAAGCCAAGTTTTTTGTTAGTTAATTATGTCCGGTGGTTCTTTCAAGCTATCGTTAAGAATCTGCAACTCATCGAAATTTTTTCTAAGAGATCTAATACTCAAACCTAAAAACATTTTAGTGGCTTAGGTACTAATTATCAAAGTTCTGATTTTGAAGTATGCTTAAACAATTGTCGTTGTCATTATCTGCCAGCTAATCCCAATTTTTGATTCCTACTCGGGTGTGATATTAAATTGAGATGACCTTTTGAGACACCTCACACAATATACATAACGCGCTGTTAGAGTAGCACACCCATCGTCGTCATTGGGTGATGAACGTAAACGTTTGAGAGAAGATTTTGATATATTGGGTGCCTGAGGAATAACGTTTCTCGAAGAGACATTTGAAGGAGTTGTCTGTGATACTTGTGTAGTATTGTTGTTAAACTCATTATCTTTCGTGTGCTGTGCAAATTGTTGCTTCCTTTGTCTAACAAAAAAACTGTTCCCATTATCTAACTGTTCTTTTTTTAAGGCGCAAGACCTGAGAAACCCTTTTTGGGTTTTATAAAACACCTTTACCTGACAATTCTTTGTTGTAGTAATGTAACCCTTTTTTTCAGCCATTTGCTTTAATTTTCTGTCTTTTTGTGGTAAACGCTCTTTAATAATAATCGGCCGAGAGTTTTCCGGATTGAAAAATTTATCAAGCATTGACCGTCGTGCATAAATTTTATCCTTCTCCCCAAATTAAATGAATTTTACGATAACTGCGGGGGGTATTTTGAACTTTTCCAAGATCCCAGTAAATGACAGGTTTTCATGTTTTTGAGTGGCGCAGTATAATTTAGGTATTGTCTCAAAAAATTTTGTACTTGTATATCAAGTTCATCGTAATGGTTCATCGGCAAGTTTTCAAATATCAAACAATCTTTAGAGGTGTATCTTTCTTGTTGCAATAACCTATCCTCTAATTCGCCTATTTTGGCCTGCAGTTGTTCGATTTTGTCTTATTCAATAGATAATTTGAGTAAGTTTCCCATAATATTTTCGTTCTGTAAAGATTCGACAAGTTGTTCAGTTTGCTGTAATAAAATAGCATTCATGTTTGCTTCAAGATAGTACGTTGTCTCAAGGTACAAAGTGAGCAAAGAATAAGTTCAGAAAAGCTAAGCAGAAAAAAGAGCAACTATTCTCTAGCTTGCATGGCGTGTTGTGCCAAACGTTGTTATATATGTGAGGCGACTTCACCGATATACAAATTCTACAGACCTGGAAGAAAAACGAAAAACAAGTGGATTGTACTTTCATTATTTATGAGTTTAAATCTGATGGGACGAATCACAGCTTAATATATTTTGTTGCTTTTGAAATTAAAGATTAGAAAGTTGAATCACCGGATTTTTGGACGAAAGTTGTAACCGTATCAATATTTCAAATGAACAACCCTGTGAGAAAAAGACAAAAGGTCACATCGAAAATGATTAGAGTTGAGCTTTTCGCAGAAACGAATGCTGCGTATTAGAGCAAATCTTTGCTCGTTATGTTTCTATATCAACACCATTACAGTGAGAGTAAAGTTTGGGACATTTTTGGGTTGCGACCCCACAATCTATTGATTGCAATCCTGTGCTCTCCACTGAGCCAACTGGTCCATATTGCGAGAGCCTTACTATGCTCGCTTATATTGAGCTGTCCTATCAAGCTCCATCTTATGATCACAACTTATTTACTAGAGTGTATACTCTAAAACTGCGTTTACGTAATTCGCACTCATTCAGGAAGAGCACAAAAGAGTTCAATGCTGTTGGAAATAAAGGAAATAGATATAGAAACTTTTTGCAAATCGTGGGTCAGGAAATAATTTGACGAGAAATTAATTAGGCAGCAAGGTTGCCGTGCTTGTCATAGATTTTATAGAGCACCATGGTTAAAAATGAGAAGACAAGGTTGTTTCCTCGAATATCAGATAATCGAGAAAAAAATTTCAAAGTTGAGTTGTCACTGTACCTTATGTGCTCTTTGTTGTTAAAGATTCGACAGGTTTTAAGTTTTCTTCACTTGATAACTATATACAGAGTGCCTGTGGAAATACCAAGTCCTTTATCGAAAACCTTACAGCTCTCATTGAAGAGAAAAAGTTATCTTCTTTGGCGTCTTTTCTTTGTACGTTGTAACCATGCTTCGCGTACTAAACATGCTAGGCGAATTTTTTTTGGTAGGTGGTAACCATGCTTCGGGACTGGGTTCTTTCCATGGAAAAGTTTAGTTTAAGCCAACATTTTAAAAACAATACTCACAAATGCTGCAGCTTTTAGACAACCACGTTGTCTATTTCGGTAAAATGTGTGGGTGCAACATAAATGTCTTTTTTCCCCGATGGTTTGTCCTGGAGTTTTAAATCTCTTCAATTGTCTTTGGAGATGGAAAAGGCTCCTAAATTGGCTATCGGCCAACCTCGCATTAGAAAAAAAGTGAATCAAGGTTGCGAGGGTTTTTGCAAACTGTCAAACAAGATCTAATCTGTTATAGATCAAATCTCTTAGAAAGTGTAACTTAGAGCACCTTGAAAGCAGCAATTGTTTTTGTAATTTCTAAATGGCGTAAAAAATTTGGTATATCCGTTGTAACTATGCTAAATTGTCCATCGTCAAGGTTTTTTAAGTGTCCATTGAAACTCATTGGAGATACAAATGAGTGAAGGCAACTTAGAGAAACAAAATTTGCGCGAAACAAAATCTAACGCATTAACGGCCCTGGATTTCTTTGTGAGCGAAAAGAACAGTAAACGGAAAAAGAGCTAGCGAATACAGAATTCAACTCGTGACAATGCAACACTCTTTATCTAGTTTTATGTTTACTGTCTTTTTGAAATGATTCTTCAAGTGGAATGGTTTTCATTTGGCGTTGGACTTCAGCTAGTGTCGATTGTGTTAAGATGGTTTTGTTTCGTTTACATCGCTTGCAATTTTTGTCATCGGTGAACAAATACGAAAAGAAAAATAGGTGGAAATGAGTCGTAAGCCTGGACAAGTTTTGAGGAAAAAGATGAATAACGTGTAATCATTTGGCTGCACGATGCTCAAAGATTAGCGTTAATTATTTGAGTCAATTATTTTTATGAATATTTTATTGGCAATGCATGCGGAAATTAAATTATCCAGAGTTAAAATTGTTCAGCCTTGATAAGCCTTCGTTGTTCCTACCACACTTTTAAAGGGGGGAGGCACTATATACTAAACTGGTTTTTTTGTTCAGACAATTTTGGCCGATCGATATATGAATTGTAGAGAGTTGTGCGTGGTATCATTAGAAAGCCCGTCCAGCGTAGAATATGGAATTAAAAGATTTTTTTATTTTCGTTTTTTACAGGGAGTTATCGAGATTTAAACTTTTGAGAGAGCGAATTCCGTTGTTTTTATTTACTTTTTCCGTAATTTTTAACCAAATTTTCGTTAAATTTGCTAAAAAATGTTGAAATTGTTAACGGTAGTTTCTTAAAAGATAGAGGGGGCTGCTGAACTGTTCGATCTGAGCTTTTTGGCTAAAAATTATTCTGCTAAATTTTTCAAAAATCGGACTTTTTGTTAAAAATGGGACAAAATTAAGCTTATTTGGCCCGCTTTCACTGAATTTGCTAGAAGTAGACACCTTAGAACTGCATCCATAATAATTGCAATTTTGAAGAGAGCTAGTTGCACTCCCGCTGGTTTTAAGAGTCGTTAGAAATTATAATTTTGCCAGTTTTTCGCAAATTTAATCTCGATAATTAAATGAAATGCATTATTTCTTTTTGATTTACTGGAAAGTTTTGTTTAAAATTTGGTGTATTTCGCAACCATTTGAACAATTTAGTGTCTTCGTGCCCGCGCAGCAATGTCAGGGCTGATATTGATCTCACCATCGTTTCTTACGGTTAAAAGGTTTTAGATTTTAATGGGGCGCGGCCTTTCAAAAAATATATATATTTCCGCATAGAGTTTCTTATGCGTATTACTGACAAGAATTTCAGATGAGGGCTCTTTTATTGGCAGATACTATATATTTCGTGAAATTTTGAGGATTTCTTATGTTTTGCTATCGTTTTTTTACTTTTTGGTAGTCTAATGACTTAGTTACTCTGAGGAAGAAAAACTGTACCAGACAATGCTTTCAGTTGTTATCTAATGCCTCTTATGACTTAGATTTCATTTGTTTTAAGAAAATGCCGGAGAATTTTTGAACTTTGCCACTATTTTCTTATTTCGTCAGCTTTGGGTGTAGTCTCAGTAAAAACAAGCAAAAAACCGTTTCCTGTTAGCTAAAACATTAAAGTCTGTAACGTTTTTAAATTTAACTTATGGATTCTTGGTTTTGACACTACGAGTTTTCCATTTTTTTAGCATAATTGCCAATTTTTTGTTCATTTTGTTTCGTTGTCGAATTATCGCATTATTTACAGGTTCAGTTGAAGATAAGCTTAATTGGGAAAATGAACAGGGTTGAAAAGAGGCGTATCTAAATACCTTAAGTGTGTTTATTGAAAAATTGTCTCTTTTGGTCTGTTACACTGTTCTCTCGCAAAATTTAGTGATTTTTATGCGTATATTTGTCTTTCTTTAGTTTGTTGTACGACATATACCTGATAATGGTAGATCTCAATTGCTTCCCCAAGACGTATAACGACCTATTTAAAATTCTCAGTATATAACTATTTCTTTTAGTGACTTTCAAATTAACTTCAAAAAAAGATTTTTCCTTTCTGCTTTGATTTTTGTCACCATATAACTCAACCTCACCAATAAGAAGTCTCAATTACTTCTGTTGATTTAAACCTTTTTTTCGCAGTTGGCTAGATGTTTTGACTGATTGCTTGGACCGTTTAGTTTCAGAAAAATTTCGAGATACCTCTACCGCTCATTTTTTGGGTTTTTATCATTTCTATGTAAGTATCTCTTAGGGAAAACCCCATTGATATTCAGATGAGAACCAAGTGCTGATTTATAGCTCTTGTCGATAACATATGAATGTTTTGCCTTGAACACTGGTGTAAAATTGTTTGTGAATCTTTGGCTTCTGCCTGTTTTTGTTTTTCTTATTTTTTAGTCTCGTGACTTTTTTTAGTCTCATTAGTGACAGACCCAATTGGCATTCTGACGTGTTGCTTCTTAATCGATCTCTTGTTGTTGAAATATTTTGTCCGTTATTACATTTGGATTTTTGAGCTTCGCCAATTTTTTAAATTATTTGTTTGGTTGATTTGTAGCTTAGTCCATGTAAAAACAGGTCACAGCCCGTTTCTCATGAGCTTTAATTTATTAACTGTTCTAGTTTCAACCAATTGTTTCTTGGCTTTGTTATTACTGTTACTACGGAAATTTATAGCATGTTTGAGATTTTTATGTCTCAGTACATTTTACAAGACTTTTTTAAAAAAATTATAACGGCAAATAATAATGGCAAACAAAATTATGGCAAATAATGGCAAATAAATAACATTTTTATTGTTCTGAGTAACAAGTTTTTGGTTTCAACGTTTTGAGCGGTTTCACTGACATTTCGTGCAAAGTCGTTTTGCCGGTATTTGTCCTTCTTTTTGTAGTGGTATAACGTACATTGGGTAATGACAGGTCTCAATTCTTCCTATGGAGATATAAATGAAATTTTTTCTGATTTCACTTAATATATAATGATAACAATGAATTTTGAAATCAATTGTTTTCAAAAATAGAAACGTATTTCTGAACTTCGCACCTTTTAGCTCTGTTTCTCGACTGTTACCCAGTCGCATGGAGAAGAGATCCCATAATTTTTCTATTGAAGTATATGTTGTTTCGTTTTGTTTAGGTTTTAAGATTCGAGGTTGATTTTGTTATATATTTAAAAAATATATAAACATCGAGTTTTGATCGTAATTAGTGTTTGTTATTTAATTTTTTATTATGGTTTTTTCCAGTAGTCCTAATAACAACAAGTTTTAACGGCCCTCTACTGTGGCCATTAGTGGTTTTTTGAGCGATATGTTTGTTTTGGAAATTTTTCTATCTGTTCATCATTTGTTAGCCAATTAAGTCAAGAATGTGGATGAGTGGGATCGGAACATTGTGCGTACTCACATTACCGAGCCTCATTGTTGTATTAGAAAATTGAAATTGTTTTTAAATGTCTTCGTTTGGGACATTATCTTTTTAAAAAGTTTCTCAGCCATTTTAAGAAAAAATTCTCATAATAATTTTTCGTGTTGCTTCTTATGAAGACAATCATTTCCTTCTTTATTAAACTTTTAGAGCTAAAGAATTGTAGTTTTGATACAATTTAAAATTGTCGTCAGATTGAAGCAAAAAAATAGACTACAGTGTATGCACAAAAGCAGACATTTAGTTGTATTCAACTAAAAAATCTATGCATTCGGCAGAACTGAGAGCACAGCAATTTTTTTTAAGTATCTAGGTTTTTTATTGACCTGCTGCTATCTGCGGATCCGGATGTACTAGATAACGGTAAACAATTAAATTCGACTCTAGTCTATTTTTTAAGTTGAGCTTGAAAGCTCAATAGTAGAAAAAAAACCTTTCAATAAAAGTTAAAATGTAAAGTTTGCTTCAGCTAGAGCTAGAAGAATAACAAACGAATCCTTGCAAACAAGCGAAATTAGGCATACCGAAAATCCCTCCTGTTGCTAATTTGATCTTTCTTGACCTTTCAAGTGAGGCAAGGCTATGGATCAAAAATCAACATAACTTCATCAGGAAAGAATCCAGCAAAGCTCTATTTTGCCTTTTTCTCCAGCAGACCAATATTTTGATATTTAATGATAACAATCCCCGCCTTCTAGACGCCTTCAGACCTGTGCACACGATATAAAAAATCAGAGGGCGTTTTTGTTTTTCCAACCCTCAAAAGTGAAAGCTTCCCAACTCTGATTAGTCTTTAGTGGATATGTTTTCCTCTCACTTTAATGTTTTCAATCCCTAAAATTGAAACATATTTTTACTTGCAGTTACCATATAAGGAAAGGCGTTATCTAATTTTCCAACAATCTAAATGTCGTTCTCTTCCTACTTTTTGTGGTATACGTTTTGCTCTATACTTCCAATTAAACATTTCCCAGTAAAAAATCACTCTATTAGTTCCTGATTGCTGTCTGAGAAGACAAAATGCGTTACGCTATTCTAAATTGACAAAAATTTAAAGGTCAAAATCGACTTATTTCATCTCCTCCGCATAACTCAGTCAGTTTAGCTGATGGTTTAAATGGTATGTGGGTATAAACACAATTATAACCCCCGTGTAGACAGCCGCTATTTTGGGACGCATTCAAATATTTGTGAAGCGTTTATTTGGACCTGAAATATTTTGAACTGATTTTCATGGCAGCTTGATTAGTTTAATCCAATATTAATTCCCAAGCCTATTTTCTGTATTACTGCCTTTTTTTCAGAGAAAGAGAGTTACTTTTGCTCAATAGTGCTAATTATTTAAATAGTATTTCAGCTGAACTTAATTCAGCAGCTCTACACAAAAATTACATCATAATTAGTGTTCCACGAAATGTGCTGTTGTTTGGCACTTTTCATACGTTTTGATCAACTGTTAAATTAAAATGGAGACAACAAAGATTAATGGAACATTTCACCGAAGGGATTCAAAGATTATCGCGCAGACGTTTCTCTGGTTTCTAGGTTAATGAATTCATTTTTATTTTTAACCCTCTTCTCCAACCCCCAACCCCCTTCAGTCTAGTTTCTTATAGCAATATAATAATATAATATTAATGAAAAAAGGGAAATTCTGCTATTTAATCGATGGGCTTCGAGATTGATCTCATGACTCTAACTATTCGTTTCTCATTGAAAAAAGTACCAACATTTTTCATTGCATATTCATAGCATTCGTAGCACATTCCAAGCAAATCATCAGTTTATCATGGAAATCTATCTGGACATGGCGATTGGTTATTTAAAGATGAATTACGTTACCGTATATTATCGTAGTGTAATAGTCAATCATTGTATTCTGTTTTTTTTTTCAACTAAAAGTTCAGAAAATTTGAGTTCTTTTTGTATTAACTTTTCAAATTTGAAGGGAAGTTCTATATCAGAAATATCAATGACTCCGATTCAACCAAGAGTCTGAATGTACTTTTTTCAGGGAAAGCAGTGAATACTATTCGTACCCAAAATGTAGGGTTATAGACTTTCGTAGGTGGAATAAAAGCGTTTTTGATTAAGAAAATAGAATTAATTCCTCAAGAAGGAGATAATGTCAAAACGTTTTCAAATGTACTCTAACAAATAACTCTGTGATGCAGGAAATACTTTCGTACCCCAAAATAAGGGTTATGGACTTTCGTGAAATGAATAAAAGTGTTTTTGATTAAGCAAATAGAATTAATTCCTCAAGGAGAGAAGGTCAAATGGTTTTTAATTGTACTCTAACAAATACCTCTATGATAAAGGGAATACTATTCGTGCCCAAAAAAAGCGTTGTGGACTTTCGTGAACGGTATAAAAGCGTTTTTGATTAAGCAAATAGAATTAATTCCACATGGAGACAATGTCAGCGTTTTCAGCGTTAACAAATAACTCTGTGATGCAGGAAATACTTTCGTACCCCAAAATAAGGGTTATGGACTTTCGTGAAATGAATAAAATTGTTTTTGATTAAGCAAATAGAATTAATTCCTCAAGGAGAGAAGGTCAAAAGGTTTTTAATTGTACTCTAACAAATACCTCTATGATGCAGGGAATACTATTCGTGCCCAAAAAAAAGGGTTGTGGACTTTCGTGAAAGGTATAAAAGCGTTTTTGATTAAGCAAATAGAATTAATTCCACATGGAGACAATGTCAGCGTTTTCAAATATGCTCTAAAAAATAAATTTATGCTGCAGGGAATACTATTCGAACCCAAATTTAAGGTTATGGATTTTGGTAAATTGAATAATAAGAGTTTTTGGTTGAGCAAATAGAATTAAATCCTCAAGGAGAAAATGTCAGCACGTTTTAAATGTACTCTAACGAATAAATCTATGCTGCAGGGAATACTATTCGTACCCAAATTTCAGATTATGGACTTTGGTAAATTGAATAATAGCGTTTTTGGTTAAGCATATAGAAATAATTCCTCAAGAAGGAGAAAATATCAGAACGTTTTTAAATGTACTCTAAAAATTAACCCTATGATGCAGGGAATGCTATTCGTACCCAAAATTTAGGGTTATGGACTTTCGTAAGTGGAATAGAAAGGTTTTTGATTAAGCAAACAGAATTAATTCCTCAAGAAGGAGATAATGTCAAAACGTTTTCAAATGTACTCTAACAAATAACTCTGTGATGCAGGAAATACTTTCGTACCCAAAAATTAGGGTTATGGACTTTCGTGAAAGGAATAAAAGCGTTTTTGATTAGGCAAATAGAATTAATTCCTCGGGGAGAGAAGGTCGAAATGTTTTTAATTGTACTCTAACAAATAACTCTATGATGCAGGGAATACTATTCGTACCCAAAATTTAGGGTTATGGACTTTCATGAATGGGATAAAAGCGTTTTTGATTAAGCATATAGGTTTATATCCTCAAGGAGAAAAGGTCAAAATGTTTTCAAATGTACTCTAACAAATAACTCTATGATGCAGGGAATAGTATTCGTATCCAAAAATTAGGGTTATGGACTTTCGTGAAAGGAATAAAAGCGTTTTTGATTAAGCAAATAGAATTAATTCCTCAGGGAGAGAAGGTCGAAATGTTTTTAATTGTACTCTAACAAATAACTCTATTATGCAGGGAATACTATTCGTACCCAAAATTTAGGCTTATGGACTTTCATGAATGGAATAAATGCGTTTTTGATTAAGCATATAGGTTTATATCCTCAAGGAGAGAAGGTCAAAATGTTTTTAAATGTACTCTAACAAATAACTCTATGATGCAGGGAATACTATTCGTGCCCAAAAATTAGGGTTATGGACTTTCGTTAAAGGAAAAAAAGCGTTTTTGATTCAGCAAATAGAATTAATTCCTCAAGGAGAGAAGGTCAAAATGTTTTTGTAATCTAACAAATACCTCCTCTATGATGCAAGGAAAACTATTCGTACCCAAAATTTAGGGTTATGGACTTTCGTAAGTGAAATAAAAGTGTTTTTAATTAAGCAAATAGAATTAATTCCTCAAGGAAGGAAGGTCAAATTGTTTTCAAATGTACTCTAACAAATAACTCTGTGATGCAGGAAATACTTTCGTACCCAAAAATTAGGGTTATGGACTTTCGTGAAAGGAATAAAAGCGTTTTTGATTAAGCAAATAGTATTAATTCCTCAGGGAGAGAAGGTCGAAATGTTTTTAATTGTACTCTAACAAATAACTCTATGATGCAGGGAATACTATTCGTACCCAAAATTTAGTGTTATGGACTTTCATGAATGGAATAAAAGCGTTTTTGATTAAGCATATAGGTTTATATCCTCAAGGAGAGAAGGTCAAAATGTTTTTAAATGTACTCTAACAAATAATTCTATGATGCAGGGAATACTATTCGTACCCAAAAATTAGGCTTATGGACTTTGGTGAAAGGAATAAAAGCGTTTTTGATTAAGCAAATAGAATTAATTCCTCAGGGAGAGAAGGTCGAAATGTTTTTAATTGTACTCTAACAAATAACTCTATGATGCAGGGAATACTATTCGTACCCAAAATTTAGGGTTATGGACTTTCATGAATGGAATAAAAGCGTTTTTGATTAAGCATATAGGTTTATATCCTCAAGGAGAGAAGGTCAAAATGTTTTTAAATGTACTCTAACAAATAACTCTATGATGCAAGGAATACTATTCGTGCCCAAAAATTAGGGTTATGGACTTTCGTTAAAGGAAAAAAAGCGTTTTTGATTCAGCAAATAGAATTAATTCCTCAAGGAGAGAAGGTCAAAATGTTTTTGTAATCTAACAAATACCTCCTCTATGATGCAAGGAAAACTATTCGTACCCAAAATTTAGAGTTATGGACTTTCATGAATGGAATAAAAGCGTTTTTGATTAAGCATATAGGTTTATATCCTCAAGGAGAAAAGGTCAAAATGTTTTCAAATGTACTCTAACAAATAACTCTATAATGCAGGGAATAGTATTCGTATCCAAAAATTAGGGTTATGGACTTTCGTGAAAGGAATAAAAGCGTTTTTGATTAAGCAAATAGAATTAATTCCTCAGGGAGAGAAGGTCGAAATGTTTTTAATTGTACTCTAACAAATAACTCTATTATGCAGGGAATACTATTCGTACCCAAAATTTAGGCTTATGGACTTTCATGAATGGAATAAATGCGTTTTTGATTAAGCATATAGGTTTATATCCTCAAGGAGAGAAGGTCAAAATGTTTTTAAATGTACTCTAACAAATAACTCTATGATGCAGGGAATACTATTCGTGCCCAAAAATTAGGGTTATGGACTTTCGTTAAAGGAAAAAAAGCGTTTTTGATTCAGCAAATAGAATTAATTCCTCAAGGAGAGAAGGTCAAAATGTTTTTGTAATCTAACAAATACCTCCTCTATGATGCAAGGAAAACTATTCGTACCCAAAATTTAGGGTTATGGACTTTCGTAAGTGAAATAAAAGTGTTTTTAATTAAGCAAATAGAATTAATTCCTCAAGGAAGGAAGGTCAAATTGTTTTCAAATGTACTCTAACAAATAACTCTGTGATGCAGGAAATACTTTCGTACCCAAAAATTAGGGTTATGGACTTTCGTGAAAGGAATAAAAGCGTTTTTGATTAAGCAAATAGAATTAATTCCTCAGGGAGAGAAGGTCGAAATGTTTTTAATTGTACTCTAACAAATAACTCTATGATGCAGGGAATACTATTCGTACCCAAAATTTAGTGTTATGGACTTTCATGAATGGAATAAAAGCGTTTTTGATTAAGCATATAGGTTTATATCCTCAAGGAGAGAAGGTCAAAATGTTTTTAAATGTACTCTAACAAATAACTCTATGATGCAGGGAATACTATTCGTACCCAAAAATTAGGGTTATGGACTTTCGTGAAAGGAATAAAAGCGTTTTTGATTAAGCAAATAGAATTAATTCCTCAGGGAGAGAAGGTCGAAATGTTTTTAATTGTACTCTAACAAATAACTCTATGATGCAGGGAATACTATTCGTACCCAAAATTTAGGGTTATGGACTTTCATGAATGGAATAAAAGCGTTTTTGATTAAGCATATAGGTTTATATCCTCAAGGAGAGAAGGTCAAAATGTTTTTAAATGTACTCTAACAAATAACTCTATGATGCAAGGAATACTATTCGTTCCCAAAAATTAGGGTTATGGACTTTCGTTAAAGGAAAAAAAGCGTTTTTGATTCAGCAAATAGAATTAATTCCTCAAGGAGAGAAGGTCAAAATGTTTTTGTAATCTAACAAATACCTCCTCTATGATGCAAGGAAAACTATTCGTACCCAAAATTTAGAGTTATGGACTTTCGTAAGTGAAATAAGTGTTTTTAATTAAGCAAATAGAATTAATTCCTCAAAGAAGGAAGGTCAAATTGTTTTCAAATGTACACTAACAATTAACTCTATGAGGCAGCAAATACTATTCCTACCCAAAATTTAGGGTAATGGATTTTCGTAAGTGGATTAAAAGCGTTTTTGATGAAGCAAATGGAATTAATTCCTCAAGAAGGAGACAATGTCAGTGTTTTTAAATATACCCTAAAAAATAAATCTATGCTGCAGGGAATACTATTCGTACCCAAATTTAAGTTTATGGCCTTTGGTGAGTTGAATAATAGCGTTTTTGGTTAAGCAAATAAAATAAAATCCGCAAGGAGAAAATGTCAGAACGTTTTTAAATGTACTCTAAAAAGATAACTCTATGATGCAGGGAGTACTATTCGTACCCAAAATTTAGGGTTTTGGAACTTCGTAAGTGGAATAAAAGCGTTTTTGATTAAGCAAATAGAATTAATTCCTCAAGAAGCAGATAATGTTAAAGTGGTTTCATATGTACTCTAAGAAATAACTCTATGATGCAGGGAATACTATTCGTATCCAAAATTTAGGGTTATGGACTTTCGTAAGTGGAATAAAAGCGGTTTTGATTAAGCAAATAGAATTAATTCCTCAAGAAGGAGAGAATTTTAAAGTGGTTTCAAATGTACTCTAACAGATAACTCTATGATGCAGGGAATACTATTCGTACCCAAAATTTAAGGTTATGGACTTTCGTAAGTGGAATAAAAGCGTTTTTTATTAAACAAATAGAAATAATTCCTCAAGAAGGAGAGAATGTTAATATGGTTTTAAAGGTACTCTAACAAATAACTCTATGATGCAGGGAATACTATTCGTACCCAATTTTTAAGGTTATGGACTTTCGTAAGTGGAATAAAAGCGTTTTTGATCAAGCAAATAGAATTATTTCCTCAAGAAGGAGAGAATAACAAAACTTTCGTTTACAGTAGAATTTAAAGATTCACAGGAGAGGTCTGATTAATAGATCGCGATGCGGATGCTATTTAATTTTGGGGATGACCAAATGTTACCGAAATAGTTTATTTGACTATAAAGTCTTTATATCAAAAATAAATTTTGACTTATGGAAAATTATCGAGTTATACTACCAAAAAAGCATTCGAGCATTATCACCAAACGAGCGAAACACACACAACAACAACATCAAAAATTGCCGTCTAAAAACCATTTGTTGCTATGATCGTGAACAATGCTAATACGTAGCTTTACTGTTGTAATTATCTTTAGCAAAAAATGAATTGAATCTATACGAGAGAGTTTTTTCCGTCAGCTTTAATTTAATTGACACAATTAAGTCATGTTGGACGATGGGTGTGTGTTGTAGGTACTTCACAGGCTGGTGGCAGTGTGAGAGTCGAGTGTGCATCTAGTGTGAGTAGAAGAGGCTCTGCAGCCATAGATGCCAAAGACAGGAGTGTCAGTGTTGAGAGACTTCTCGATGTCAAACAATTCAAACAGGCCAGGGTCAGTACCACACAACAGAGACAAACTAATATTATTCCAAATCATTCCCCCGAATATTTCTGAGAGAATTTTATACCGCAAATGCAAACTAACCATTAAGATGTACTAAGCAATAACCACAAATAATTTAAGTTTTCCATCTTTTCGTATCGTGCGCAGAGTAGAAGTGAATAATTGCTATAGAAGTGAATAATAATTTTGTGAGTGGCCGCAAAATATGATAGCATCAAGTAAAGGATTACGTGCAATAGAGTCGACGTTAGAAAGCGCCGAAATGTGACTTAGTTTAAAAAGAGCCGAAAGCAAAAACATGCCTTTAATTACCGTAAATGACCCGGATGACCCGTCTTAGATACCATATCAAAGATCGTCTATGGTTCCAACCAAGTCAAGGCAAAACTTCTTGTATGATCTTGCTATGGTTTCTAAGAAGCCATATATGATTTTGGGTATGTTTTTTAAAATTTTACATATAAAAGGTAGTTTCAGCAGAGCAGCACGTTTTTGATGATTTTCTCACAGATCGAATTTTTTTATCTTGGATATGGTATCTAAGACACCATATATGATCTGGGAAATAGTTTATGGGTCGTAGATTTCTAGGGTCTTGGATATGGAATTTAATTCCCCATAAAAAAGTTTTTCATTTATTCAAAAGAAAATCAAATTTTGTCACATTGTGCTTAATAGGCGATCAAAAATACGTCATTTCAGACCTTGTTATGTTTTTTGTATGGTCTTTGATATGCTAGCTAAGATACCATACGTACCATAAATGAGTTTGATATAGTATTTGGGATGGATTTATGGTGGTCAGCCTGTGTAATTGATTACAAAACACTTAGTTGGGTTAATTGGTCTCATGTTCGGTTAGTTTCACATCAAGTCGCATAGTCACATAACCCGCTTTGGCAGATTACGTACAACTATGCCGACGTAATACTATGCCGACGTATAAGAGTGCCGAAACAGAAAAAAGATTTCAAGAGTGCCGAAAAGAAATTTTATTTCAAGAGTGCCGAAAATTTTTATTTTCAATAAATATCCATAAGTTCACACAGAGTTCCCCAATAATTTTCAAGAGTTCTATTCCCACAGGCGTAAGAATTTTTTAAAGCTCGAATTTGTGACTGTTTTCGTTTGTATTTAGCTCTTTGACGAGGTGGCTCCTCTTCTCTCAGGTATGATTTGAGCGATAATTTAGCTATTTTGTCTTCTGTTTTCAATTTTCTGACAGCTACCCAAAAATTAGGATGATTTCGACCAATTTTTCGATTCCACCTGTCGTTCCATCCCTCACAAGCATTGGTAGTAGCCAAAGATTCTGCTCTGTTAAACAAATTCCACATTTTTATAGGAAAATGTCCATCAAGCCAGGTTTTTTCGAAATAATCTAAAAAAATTGATAAACCAGGGTATATTCCGATCAACAAAAGGGTCCTTCTGTCATATTTGATTTGTTGGTAATTTGTCCGAACCAAACCAATTGGAATGTAAGGTAAAGAAAATAATCTACGAAAAAATTTTGATAATCTTGGGTTGCTTTTGTAACCTCCCGCCAAATGAGACTTTTGAATTTTTCTGAATAATGCCTGACTATAATGAAAATGACAACCACATAAGTTTGAATCCGGAAAATCCTCAGACACAGCTTTTATGAAACCTTTCTCATAATCACACAAAAAAATTTTGGGCCGAAAAACTTTACCAAGACTGATCGCTTTTTCCGCAATTACTTGCAAAACATAACGGTAACTCGTTGTGTCCTTTTTTTTCAAGAAAGCAAAAACTAAAGGAATTTTTCGTCTGTTGAACTCGCCAAATATAGTATAAATTTGCTTGAACGGTACAGGTGCAGTTCGAAAAGTACCATCACTGAGAATTGTTTCACATTCTGTCAAGTTTTCGATAAAAAACCTGGTAGAAAAAATAACAATACCGAACAAGTCACTTTTCGCCAAAAGAAATTGTTTTCCGGTTGTTGATTTGCCCCATGAACCGGTAAAGTTAATATCCGAAACTCGATAGGGTATTGACATTAGTTGACTTTTGCGGTGGTAATATAACGTTTGGCGTATATGGTCAAATCGTGGAATAGTATTTTCGTCGTTTTCGGGAACATCTTCTATAATATTTTCATAAATTTCCGAAATATTTTTTGTGGGGTCTTTCTTAACCGATTGAATAATTCTTTGCTTAAGTGCATCTCGTTTTGCTTCATTTTCCTTAGGAGGATGATTATGGTTTGAAGGTAAATTAACCAGGCTAGTTAATTGTAAATTAGTTGTAACCGTGGAGAAACAATTATTTTCAACGCATTTCCAGTAAATTTTTGATTGCACTGATTTATTCTTTCTAAATCGATATCCTTCAATTTCTAAATTTTTGCAGCCCGCCCTGCGCGATTCAACAAGCTTTAGCATTCTTTATTACAGTGTTGCTACTTAATTGGCTGAGAAAGTGGTTAAGTTCTTGTGGTCAATTAATTTAATTGGCTGAGACGCTTTACTATTTTACCCGTCATTTTATTTGAATAAATTTTCGGCACTCTTGTAATCGGCATAGTATTACGTCGGCATAGTTGAACGTCACCGCTTTGGCATGGCAATGGCCCGCGATAGTTTCCAGATAATTATTTATTAATTTGATTTCGGTTTCTTTTATTAGAAATTACTACTAAATAATAAAATCCAAAATCTCACCACTTCATTGCAATTGGTTCAGAATTTTTGAGCTCATTTCAGTTGAAGTGATCTGACTGGTTTAAAAATTTGTCGGTACAAAAATTGAATAAATTTTTGGCACTCTTTTAATCGGCACTCTTATACGTCGGCATTGTTGTACGTCGCCGAAAGTATTAAATTTTCATTTCTCAAATACTCGGTTATGATTGGTTGAGAATTTGATAGTTTCATTTCAGAAGGCAGTTTAATTAGCTGCAAAATTTATCTTAGTTTATCGAGTAATAATTAATAATTTCGAATCTTTTCTGTTTTTGCCATCTTGTACCGGTGCCGGCAACTTATTATGCCTAAAATTAAAGATCTCTAAGGACAGTAACAAAAAGTACACATTGGGGGGTACAAAAAATTTGGTTATGTTGAACTGGAGGGGGGGGGGCATAAACAGAAAAGATCCATAACTTCAATAAATTTTCGGCTCTTTCAATCGGCTCTTTTAACTTCGTCTCTCTTACAAGTCACCCAAGTAAAGAAATTAATTAGCAAGAAGGGAACAATAGCTATATTACAATTAAAGGACTATTAGTTTAAGTTTGAACAATGATAGTAATTCCCCAAGGATTTTGAACACAACTCGAGTGATGCTCTGCGTGGCACAGAAAATTCCAACACAGTGATTCTACTCTGCGAATATTGTTGGTTATATCCAGGCTGAAAAATGCCAGAAAAAGAGTGTTTTGTGACCGATAAAACATGACAAACGTGACAAAGATGTATTATGGTTGTGAGAATTGTTATCAAAAAGAAAAAAAAGAATATACTCTGTCGATAACCTTAAGTAGGCGTAAAAGTCGCCTAATTGATTTTAACTAATATAACATTCATGTGTAGATCATTTCGAAAATCGTACAGACGAAATAGTGATTTTGATTTAAACGTTGAAAATGAAAAGCTACGTTCATTCAGGTAAAAATTTCACGGCAAAAGACATTTTTTCAGAGCAGCCAAAAACCAAAAAGTAACCAAAAACTGTAATTTTAACGTTAGACTAAAAGATCTAGGGAATAAGGATATTGATCTCAAACAAATATCCCGCACTAATCCAATCTGTTGCCCATTGGAAAGTGCTAGCAACCACAAAGCATTATTTGAGCCAAAAACTACCAAACTATGCAAACAATACGAAAGCTGCATTTAATTGTTCCGACCCTCTTCATTTGGGGAAGATTTTTAGTTCACCTTATTCAAATTTGCCCAATTAACACACCTAAAACTGCTAAAGCAAACTTCGTTAATTCAACAGGACGCATGTGCTACATAAGCTTTCTTTTAAGTGTTCTTGAATTAAAAGTTTGCCGGTTTTTTGCTAATTTATTGACAAAATTTTTTTTGATAAATTGACTTCTTAAAGTCAAAATAATCATATCTATAATGTTCGGAGCAATTACTTGTTCTAATTGACGAACGCCAATAACAAGGCTAGATTTGGTAAAATCACTGTTTTTTGAGAGCAAAAAATTTCTCATTGTAATCAGTCGGAATTTCGTTCTTAAATTCTTCCGCATTCTTTTAGCTTTTTTGTACATTGATTACAGAAAATAACAATTTAAACCAAAGCAGACTGATAAGGGGTTCAATTGGCTTCCTATGGAGTTTCAGGGAAACTTATCTAATATTTATTCGAAAACTTATGGGCGTTTCGGCATTTAAAAATACTCATTTTTGAAATGAATAATGAATTAATGAGCTTTGGGACTTTTTTTAGGTCAACAATAGATGGTCAATAGAAACAAGCGGCATCCCAATTCTAATGCTTTTAAATTTAAGTTTCCCCCGGTTTTATGTTTTAAGTAGTGATAATTGTTCTTCTTGGATACTACCAATCTTCAGAAAAGTTTTTTGGCTTTGCATACATTTTCGGGTATGTGGTTTTTTTTGTCTTGTCACATTTTTGAGAAGTTAGATATCAGTTTATTGGCGTTTAGAAATAAACTTAATCAAACGCATAGTTTTTCAGTTATAATATGGTGGTTTTTAACTGATTCGACACCGTCTTCTAGCAGATCTAAATTTTGTTTCTCCTCATTTGTTGTTCTTTTTAAAGCTCTAAGAAAAACTCTGGATAGTTGCAGATCGTAGCGGTTTCTATTTGATGAACAAAAAATTCTATATTTTTGATAGCTAAATTTTTTGATTTTGAAATCAAGATATTTGAAAAAGACTTATTTTCTACATTTGAACTTTATTTTTTGGTCTACTCGCTGACTCGTCTCATTAAAGATAGGTCGTTTTTAAAAGTGCTGGAGTTCACAAATGGCACAATTGAGCATATCACTTGTTCCAAGTGCAATGCTCATTGCTTAAATGGCTACTATCCTAGTATTTCGGAAAATATTCAAATTTTTCATTTTGTTGTTTTTTGTGTTCGTATGATAAATTCTAGATGACTGAAGGTCTGAACAGCTTTCTGTGGTATGGATGAAGAAAGAAACCTGTTTTTAGTTTTCAGTTTATAGCCAAAATTTTTGGGATTTGCTGTCCTTCTCGGTGCACTTGTTACTTAGTGTCACTTATTAGATTTCCAATATCAAAGGTTTATGGTGTTGCGGAAAGGCACAACATCTAACGTTTTCAGCGAGTGGCTTATTGTTCTAAAGTCTTCAATTCCGGTTTTTCGCAAATTTTTATTTTCAATATTTTTCTCTTTATTGTTGTCTTTGTAGAGGCTTGACATTGTGAATTATGACAGACTTCAATGGCTTTTTAGAAGATAGTTCGTTAAAAAGTTAAGTTAACTACCAAACTTTAGTGTCTTTGAAAGTTCTGTACTGGCAAAATAAAATGTATCTTTGGAATTTTTGTTTTTCTTCTGAATTTGTCTGTTTTTGTAGACGTACGACATATTTCTGATAATGCCCTGTCTTTAATGTCTTTTAGGTGTTCTTGAATTAAAAAATTGCCGGTTTTTTGCTAATTTATTGACAAAATTTTTATTGATATATTGACTTCTTAAAGTAAAAAAAATCATATCTTTAATGTTCGGAGCAATTACTTGTTCTAATTGACGAACGCCAATAACAAGGCTAGATTTGGTGAAATCACTGCTTTTGAGAGCCAAAAATTTCTCATTGAAATCAGTCGGAATTTCATTCTTAAATTCTTCCGCATTCTTTTAGCTTTTTTGTACATTGATTACAGAAAATAACAATTTAAATCAAAGGAGACTCATAACGGGTTCAATTGGCTTCTTATGGAGTTTCAGGGAAACTTATCTAATTTTTATTCAAAAACTTATGGGCGTTTCGGCATTTAAAAATATTCATTTTTGAAATGAATAATGAATTAATGAGCTTTGCGACTTTGTTTAGGTCAACAATAGATGGTTAATAGAAACAAGTGGCATCTCAATTCTAATGCTTTTAAAATTAATTTTCCCCGCGGTTTTATGTATTAAGTAGTGATAATTATTCTTCTTGCATGCTAACAATCTTCACAAAATTTTTTTGGCATTGTATACATTTTCGGGTATGTGGTTTTTCTTGTCTTGTCACATTTTTGAGAATTTAGATATCAGTTTATTGGCGTTTAGAAGTAATCTTAATCAAACGCATAGTTTTTCAGTTATAATATGTTGGTTTTTAACTTATTCGACACCGTCTTCTAGCAGATCTAAATTTTGTTTCTCCTCATTTGTTGTTCTTTTTAAAGCTCTAAGAAAAACTCTGGATAGTTGCAGATTGTAGTGGTTTCCATTTGATGAACAAAAAATGCTATATTTTTGATAGCTAAATTTTTTGATTTTGAAATCAAGATATTTGAAAAATAGACTTATTTTCTACATTTGAACTTTATTTTTTTGGTCTACTCGGTGACTCGTCTCATTAAAGATAGGTCGCTTTTAAAAGTGCTGGAGTTCACAAAAGGCACCATTGAGCATATAACTTGTTCCAAGTGCAATGCTCATTGCTTAAATGGCTACTATCCTAGTTTTTCGGAAAATGTTTAAATTTTTCATTTGTTTGTCGTTTTTTTGTTGGTATGATAAATTCTAGATGACTGCAGGTCTGAACAGCTTTCTGTGGTATGGATGAAGAAAGAAACCTGTTTTTAGTTTTCAGTTTATAGCCAAAATTTTTGGGATTTGCTGTCCTTCTCGGTGCACTTGTTACTTAGTGTCACTTAATAGATCTCCAATATCAAGTCTTCAATTCCGGTTTTTCGCAAATTTTTATTTTCAATATTTTTCTCTTTATTGTTTTTTTTGTAGAGGCTCCACATATTGTGAACTATGACAGACTTCAATGGTTTTTTAGGAGATAGTTCGTTAAAAATTTCAGTTGAATGCCAAACTTTTTATGTCTTTGAAAGTTCTGCACTGGAAAAATAACATGTATCTTTGGAATTTTTGTTTTTCTTCAGAATTTGTCGTTTGTTTTTGTAGACGTACGACATATTTTTAATAATGCCCGGTCTTAATGTCTTTGTATTGAGATATGAATGAGTAGAAACTTATTGAAAGTTTCAATTGGTATGTAATGGTGTCTCTCATATGAAATTCTTTTTTTAAAAAAAAGCAACTTAGAGATAAGCGGGGACGGAACATTATGTGCAGACGCACATTACCCAGCCTACTTGTTCAACTTTTAGAATGACAATTCCCTTCAAAAAACGTAGCAGGTGCGTTATTGTAAAGTGAATTGAACTCGGCGTTGGACGTTTAAACACATTCAGAAAACAGAAAAGTCACTTTCTTCAAAAACTACAAGGGATCAACTTTGAAGCCTTATCAAGTGTTGTGATTGAAATGCTGAAAAACTACAAATGATCTTTTGCTCAATTTTGCGCGTTTGAGCATTCAGTGGTAAGCGAAATTTTCTTTGGTTTTTTCATCGAGAAAAGTATTTTCATCGAAAAATTCTTTTATGAAAAATTAACTCGGAATCAGAAGCAGCTTTGAAACGGGCCAATTAAATCTCTCCAAATTCAATAAAAATATTTAAGTTACAAAGCTCTTTCTGACAGTAAACATTGATGGTTTATCAATGCTTGCTTGAAATGCAAATAGGAAGCAGATTGACACAAGAAAAAAGGTCGTTTGAAAAACTAAGTAGGCTGCTTTCAAAACTCAGCTCTTTTGCAAAATTCTTGTTTTTTAATTAAAAGCGAGAAAAAGGATAAATCAACAAAGTATGAATAAATTGTATGGAAATATGGTTTCAGCGATTGAAAGTAACAAACATTTGACAAATTTAAAAAAATCGTTTAAAAATAACAGTGCAAACCTTTGAGCACATATATATTTTGGAAATTGTTTTTAATGACATTGGTTAGTTACATAATATGGCGGTTCGCGCGAATCAGTTTGTAGCACAGAATGTTCCAACATCACTCTCAAGGCTGCAGAAACTACTTTAATTTCTGCCAGAGAAAGAATTGGAAGTGTCCGAAAGCAACTTGGAGAAAACTACTTGTACTGTTTGAACCAAATAATATGCAATATTGTCGCAAGAGTTAAATCCAGAAAGATAAGTGTAGTACAATCTGAAAGACAGAGAAAAACGTACGGGCACACACACAGAACACACATTTCACAAACAAAAACCAAAACACTAAAACGAAGCTCAACATCCAAAGAGACGCTTCGGATATCAAATTGTCGGTAATCAGAATTTTTCATTGTTCATGTCGTACACAATCAATATTTTGTACTTGATTCTGCAATCGAAATGACTATCAGATTTTCAGTTGAGTTAACTTGTGCGGCGAGTGCACTTAGCACGGTGTTGTATTCGAATTCGCTTAGTGAATCGCCTATTTGACAATTGTCCATTTTACTCGGAAAGTAAATACGATTGTCAAGGAATAAATTAAACTGTGCATCTGAACTCGAGATGCAAAAGTGAAAGAGTGAATTGGTATTAAGGTAGCTGCACAAAAGTCACGACAAAATATGAACAAATAGTTCCCAGTGCGGGAATTAGGGTAACAGACATTATATGTGAACTGATAAGCGGTAGACAATGACCTTAAGTTGACTTTATGACATGCCCTTCAGGATTAAGTAAAATTTACGAATAAGTACACCGTATAAGAAATTACTGCACCACATAAATTGACAATGTACAACACTTCTCCCTTTTTGGTGAAAATTAAAATTGAATAACACAAAAATTTTTTTAATATTGTTTACATACTAATATTCATTCACCGGTTAAATAGTTATCAATAATATTTTTACTGGTTAAAAGCCAAAGTTTTTGGGATTTGCTGTCCTTCTTCAAGTACTTGTTACTTATTGTCACTTATTCGATTTCAAATATCAAATGTGCTTGTTGTTGCAGAGAGGCACAACATCTGAGGTTTTCAGCGAGTGGCTTATTGTTCTAAAGTCTTCAATTTTGGTTTTCCGCAAATTTTAATTTTCATTTTTTTCTCTTTATTGTTCTCTTTGTAGAGGCTTGATATATTGTGAATTATGACAGACTTCAATGGTTTTTGAGAAGATAATTCGTTATAAATTTCAGTTGATTGCTAAGCTTTTTGTGTCTTTGGAAGTTCTGTACTGGAAAAATAACACGTGTCTTTGGAATTTTTGTTTTTCTTCTGAATTTGTCGTTTGTTTTTGTAGACATACGACATATTTTTGATAACGCTATGTCTTAATGTCTTCGTCCTAAGATATGAATGAGTAGAAACTTATTGAAAGTTTCAATGGGTATGTAATGGTTTTTCTCATTTGAAATTTTTTTTAAAAAAAAGCAACTTAGATAAAAGCGGGGATGGAACATTATGTGCAAATGCACATTACCGAGGCTACTTCTTCGGCTTTTAGAATGACAATTCCCTTCAAAAACCTAGCAGGTGCGTTATTGTGAAGCGCATCGAAATCGGCGTTGGACGTATAAACTCATTCAGAAAACAGAAAAATCACTGTCATCAAAAACTACAAGGGATCAACTTTGATTCCTTATCAAGTGTTGTGTTTGAAAAGCTGAAAAACTACAAATGATCTTTTGCCCAATTTCGCAGAGTTCGGGCGTTAACGCCAAGTGGTAAGCGAAATTTTCTTTGGTATTTTTATCGAAAGTTTTGAAGACTAGAGAAAGGTGTTTTTTATCGAAAAGCTAATTGAAAATTTAACTCGGAAACAGAAACAGCTTTGAAACAGGCCAATTAAATCTCTCCAAATTCAATAAAAACTATTTTATTTACAAAGCTCTTCCTGGCAGTACATATTGACGGCTTATATCAATGCTTGCTTGAAATGCAAATGACTAAGTAGGCTGCTTTCAAAACTCAGCTCTTTTGCAAAATTATTCTTTTTCTCTTAATTAAACGAGTTTTATAAAAATTGATTTTAAAATTATTCCAACTTTTGGCACAATGTTTTAGCTCACAGCTAACATCAAAATGTGCTGCAGGGACTTGACCCACACCGGGTTTGATTTGTAAGATAATGTGCACAAAAGGCAAAGCGAGAAAAAGGATAAATCAACACTGTATGGAAAAATTGTGTCGAAATATGGTTTCAGCAATTGAAATTAACAAACAATTGAAAAATTTTTAAAAAATGTTTAAAAATAACAGTGCAAACTTTTGAGCACATATATTTTAGAAATTGTTTTTAATGACATGGGTAGTTACATAACAAGACGGTTCGCGCAAATCAGTGGGTAGCACATAATGTTCCAACATCCGTCTCAAAGCTGCAGAAAGAAGTTTGAAATCTGCCAGAGAAAGAATTGGAAGTATCCGAAAGCAACTTGGAGAAAACTACTTGTACTGTTTGAACCAAATAACATGAAGTCTTTTCACAAGACCAAAATCCAGAAAGCAAAAAGTAGTACAATCTGAAAGACACAGAAAAACGTACGAGCACACTTACAAAACACCTTTCACAAACAAACACCAACACACTAAATTGAAGCTCAACACCCAAAGAGACGGTTTGGATATCAATTTGTCGCTAATCGGAATTTTCCACTGTTCATGTCGTACACAATCAATATTGTGTACTTGATTTTGCAATCGAAATCACTATCAGAATTTTAGTTGAGTTAACTTGTGCCGCACAGTGTTGTATTTGATTTCGCTTAGCGAATCGCCTATTTGACAATTGTCCATTTTACTCGGAAAGTAAATACGATTGTCAAGGACTAAATTAAACTGTGCAACTGAACTCGAGATGCAAAAGTGAAAGAGTGAATTGGTAATAAGGTAGCTGCACAAAAGTCACGACAAAATATGAACAAATAATTCCCAGTGTAGGAATTAGGGTAACAGACAATATATGTGAACTGATAAGCGGTAGACAATGACCTTAAGTTGACTTTATGACATGCCTTCAGGATTAAGTAGAATTTACGAATAAGTACACCGTATAAGAAATTACTGCGCCACATAAATTGACAATGTACAAAATTTCTCCCTTTTTGATGAAAATTAAAATGGAATAACACAAAAATTTTAACAATATTGTTTTACTTACTAATACTTATTCACCGGTTAAATAGTTATCAACAAAAAATTTACTGGTTATCATAGCTAGTCATACATAATTTTGTATACAGTTTTAAACATTGAGTTTGAGTTTACATATCCTCCTCATGGATTATCAAATCTTCTGGGGGATTATGGTTTGCTGACCGAATGCGAGGGTCAGTAGGTGAGACTTCTCCCATGACTGGCGTGGGGAACGAACGAAATAGGGATTGGCTCTGCTTGGGCTGCTGTATCAAGAATAGTTTTTACCACAGAAGGTTGTACCAATTTGACATTACCAGCACGACGTTTTTTGCGAGGCTGTGTTGGATTAGGCGGACATGACTTTGTTGATTCACTGGATGAATCATCGTTTTTGAATTCAAGATATTTTGGACTTTTTCTTGCCCTTTTTTTCTACGTGGGCGAACTTGATGCAATGCTTCCAAGGGTGCGGAAGTAGGCGGTATCATTATTTCTTTAGGCTGATTTGTGGGTAGAGGAGCAATAACTAATTGTAAAGTTGTGACTTGAGGAGCGAAAATTGCTTCAGGTTCAAATGAAGTCTCTGGCGGCGCGAGATTGGGTGGCATTTTTGGCATTCTTATGCGAATTGCTCGTGCAATGTATGAACGATTAGATGAGATACCGCTTGCTGTGTCTCTTTTGTTATGTCTCATTTTGCGGTCGCCCTTCTGAATTTGTGTGAATTCTTTAATATGATTGAGTATTTTGGCCTCTATCGGCTATTCAAAGTTTCTGGGTCCTCTTCGATTAATATACTCAGTTAGCTTAGTCTTCCGCTCATCTCCGAACCCAAATTTTTCATTGTCACTGTTTCTCACAATGACTTCTAACTTTCCTGGTTCTCGAATCACTGACGTGTTTTGGTCAGTTTTCTGGACGACCGAAGCATGAGCTAACACCTCATATAGGCCTTCGAGCTTCATTTCGGACCGTTTGTTTGGGTGTTTCTTGCGAACGATTTTCAACTGCACCGCAGGTTCCTTGATTGTAGAGCACGATGGATCTTTGTCGAGCGTAATAATCGAGCTTCATCAACGTCTGCAAGTCTCGTTCACGAGAGAGAGCTTCTTGAGTGGCCTTGCAGATATTCCTCCCAATCTCTTCATCGCTACGCTAATTTTCCCAGTGATCCTCTAGTAGCAATTCGTTGGTTGTTACCGTCTCTTCGTCTAAATACTGATTTCAATTTTTTTCATAATTAAAATGAGAAAAATTTGGTTTAGTACTAATATTGCTAAGCGGAGCGTTGGCTTTCCGCCCAAAGGGGTGTTTCGAATTGCGAAAGCTTAGTTGTTTTATGTTTCCATATGCTGAGCTAGTAGAGGGCTGATTTTAGTGCTGTTTTAACGGTAAACGAATTTAGCTTTTTACTTGCTTCTTTAATACAGGCAAGGCGTTGTTTAATTGTACTAATTAATTTTCCACTAAACCTATAGCTCGGTGATCATTTGTGGGAATGGATTTAAAGTTATACTATATTTTGTGCAAAAAGTTTTCACTTGATTTCCCATAGGACAATGAGCTTGATCTATTCGTAATGATTGAGGAACTCCGTGAATTTTTATATAATTATCTAAAACTTGAATTACCTTGAAAGCGTTTGCATTATCAAAAATTTCGGCAGATGGATATTCGGAAAATCTATCAACACATGTTAAAAAATAAATTTCATGATTTTTTTTGTGATTAATGGGGCCCGCATAATCTATTTGTATTTCTTGGTTCGAGACTATACATGGTTTATGTGCTTAATATTGCTTTGCGGGTTTCATAGATTTCAATTTTTTACCAATTGCTGTGCAAGGCTTGCACTCTATTGCTTGTACTAAAAGATTCATGTATGGCCACCAACAGTGCTGGGCCATACATACCGTCCCCCAGGTACCTGGGTGACTGGCATGAAGGCCTTCGATGAGTGCTTCTTTCAGGGCGTTGGGGATGGCCACCTTCTCTTCCATGCAAACGCAACCACCCCTGAAATGCAAATCTCGCCAATAGCTGTGCGGTTAGGGGTTTAGTTGTTTCAATCTTTCTGCGTCGTTCCGGGTGATGCAGTCGCGAACTTCTTTAAGCACTGCATGTTTGCTCGTGAGGGAGGCTATCAACTTTTTGTTGAACACTTTTCCAATCAATTTGTCAAATGACAAGAATTGAGGGCTATCAGTCAGCGGGGTACTGATATTTGAATGTGAGGGTGATTGGCGAGGCGTGTGTTGTGTTTTTTCATCCGTTAACAAAACGCGAAGCGAAGTTCGGATAGATCGAGTTGAGGTTGATTTTTTTCATGGCGGACAGTTCTTGGCTCATTTTTGATGAGTTTTGAATTAGATTAATTGAGGTGGAAACCGACTAAAAATTCAGAATGAGTTTGGGCAAAAAGCAACTTTTCGTGGTTTGTCAATTGAGCACGTGAAATATGTGAAATATTTGATTTTTTAGTGCTTATTTGGGAAGGAATTTGAGTCTCATTTGTGATTGACAGGTTAAACTGTCTCAATTTGTTGAATTGTTTTGGATTTTGGTGAGCGAGTGACGCTTTTCCGGTATTTTGCGTCTCAAAAGGTTGTATTTGAGTCTCAATTTGTAGTGTTAAATTAAAAGTATTTGTAATATGCAACGCGAGTGGCGAATTAATCTTGTGTTTGCTAGCCTGAATTGCAAAAGAGACATTTGAGTTATGTGTAGTATGTGGTTGTGTTAATAAATGTTGATTATACCCGGCGGGTGTTAATTTATTTTGAGTAAAGCGTACCTGCGGATCGAGATCACAATCAAAAAAGGTGTGATTTGGAGAAATTGATTCTATAGTACTTTTATGTTGAGCAGGTGTGAATTGATTTTGAGTTTAGCGTACCCGCGATGCATGTTGACTATCGAAATTTGTACAATTGATAGGAATAAAATTTTGATTAGGAGTTGGCTTAGCAAGTTTTGAAACATTTTTAGTTAAGGGCACGCGCGTTGCGTGTTTCCCATCTACATTTGTATGTTTAAAAAAGGTTACATTTGAAGGATGCATATGTGCAACAGGTAATAAAATATTTTTGTTTTAAAGATATAGGCGTCGCGGAATTGATGTTCAATATTTGATTAGCTTGTGGAATGGTAGATTTTTGTATCTCATTTTGTGTTTGAATAAAATTTATTAAGTTAGATAGCCGAAATAATAATTTCTTTTTGAATTAATTTTGCATCAGTTTTTATACGAGATAAGGTGGCGAATAAAAATTTCTCGTCATATTTAGAAATACTTTTTGCTGGTTGATACGGATTACAAGATATACAGTCAGCAAGACGTTTCTTTGCGCCTGGCAAATGTTCTATTTTGAATTGATAGGGTAATAGGCGATCGACCTATCTTGATAGACGACTGTTATACGATTTATTGGATTTATGTTCTTTTTAAAATTGAAAGAAGGGCTCGATGTTCAGTTATGATTGAAAATTCTTTACCGTAAAATTAATTTTTAAAATATTCTATAGACCACACCACTCCAAAGAGTTCAAGCTTATTGATACTGTAACGTTCTTCGTTCCTATTCAAGAATCTAGACGCAAGTGAGATTGGCTCCCAACCGTTAACTGTCAATTGTTCTAATGCTGCTCCGAGGCCAGAACGAGAAGCACCACATTTTATACGTGGTTCGAGTTGCGGGTTGTAATGAGTGTATTCTGTGTGATTTGCGATTGGTGTTTTAATAGCATTAAAATTTACAGTGCGTTCATCAGTCCATATGTATTTAGTTGATTTGCGAAGAAGAGGTCTTAGAGGATGACAAAGTTGTGCTAAGTTAGGGTTAAATTTAGTAATGTAATGGACCGAGCCAAGGAAAGAGCGTAATTTTTAAAGTGTGTATTACGTGATTGAAGTGAAAGGATTGCAGAAGTTTTAGATTCAAGAGGTGATATTCATGACTGGGTAATATTGTATTCCAACCTTGAAATTTCTTGTTTCGCAAAGTGACATTTAGGTAAATTTATACGGAGGTTATCGGCGTCTAGTTTTTTAAGGCAGTTTATTACAAGTTGAAAAAGATCATCTTCCGACCTTTTGCTTACAATGAGAATATCATCGAGGAAACAAAATATATTTTCGAGTCCGATTGGTGTATAATCCATAGCCTTTTGAAACTCGGCAGGCATATCAGTTAATCCGTAAAAACCAGTTTTAAACCGATATATGCCTGTCATATCACCGCTCACGATATTAAAATTGCAATGTTTAGCCGTATCAGAATGAAGACTCTGTTGACTATACGCACATTTCAGTCTATAGTAGAGAAATAAATCTTATCGGCTGATTCCGTTTCGTAATCGGTTAATATTTGTGATATGGAATCTATTAGTTTTTCGGTATTAGGCATTTGATATTTGTTTTTATGTATAGCTTTATTAAGGTTTTTTGAATCCAAAGTCAATTTTATTGATTGATATCTTTTAACTGTAATAACAATTTGGGAAATAAAATATTGGTCTGAACAATTATTAAGTTTTTCTATGTTCTTCTTGAAGAAGTTTTTTTAATTTCAATATTAACTCTTTCTTGTAAGTTAATGGGTACTCTTCTACCCTTCTGATGTTTAGGTCGAAACTTTGTGTGAAAATTAGATTTGACAATGTGATCTGCCAATTCGGGAGATGAGTTTAGAAAATTTATTTGCTAAGCGTGTTTTTTTAATGGAAATTGAGTGGTGATAGTGTTGACCATACTACCTTCATCAGAACATAAAGTTTAAGGGATTGATATCCCAAAGACCTCAAATAGATCTCTGCCGATAAGTGGTTTCAATCCATCTTTAACAACCACAAGTATAGCGTCTTCAATCCAACAGCCATTACTCTCCACCGGCGTCTGCATCATTCCACTGATGGGTATGGGTTCATTAGCAAAAGTCTTGATGTCTTCGGCAGGTACTGTTGTTAGCCAACGTGCAAGTGTAGAGTTATTAATAACTTCAGTTGCGAATGATTCGTTTAGAATGCTGAACACGCTCCCGGAGTCGATGAGACCTACCCTTGTATTTCCAATTTGTAAGACCGTTTTCTTGAGTTCGATTTGTGCCGTGGTACAAGCAATAGTAGCTATCATGTTGTCGTCTGAACCGTCATAATCTGAACCACATTGGGGGTTGTAATTAGTATTTTGAATTGCATTAACAGCCTGTTCGATGGTATTTTCCTCATTCGAGTTGACATTGGAGCAAGTTGATTTAGTAGATGTAGATTTTGTTTACGACAGACGCGCGTAAAATGGTTCTGTAAACCGCAATTATTATACGTCTTGCCTTGTGATACAACTATCCTTGTGATTAGCTGACCAGGTGAGGCCACATTTTCGACATAGTTGATTCGTTTGGCGAATAGGGGTTGTAGGATTTTGTCGTTGATCCGACTGGCGAAAGGGCCGTTGTTGAGTTTTTGCATTCACATGTGACGCGGGTTGTGTTCGAGATTTGTAATTGATTCCGTTGTCCGAGTTCCCTATTTATGGCTAAGCGTAGTGCTTGTGAAGGTTCAATGGTTTCTCTGAGCAGCTCTCCTTGATTTTCAGGGTCCTGCATTTTGGCATTGAAAAGATCTCTAAGAGTATCTTGAGTATCTTCTTGATCTCCAAGATCGCAAATCTCAGACAACTCCTTCAATTTGCCAAGGAAGTGTTCAATGGATTCACCTTTTGATTGCTTGGTGGTGTGACAAGCGCGTACCTATCAAATGTAATTTTACGCAGACGAATGAATGTATCCTCAATTATTTTCCAGAGTTCCACCGTTGTCAGTATATCCATCTTGAGATGCAGGTTTCTGCTACATATAACACGTCTTCCTTCGGTGCCCAAACTCAGGTACAACTTGGATACCGTTTTGTGGTCAGCTTGTAAACATGGTTTATCTCCGCACATGACTCCTATCTCCAACTGTTTCTGACATCGATTCTCCTAATTCATTTTCAATTGTGCGTTTCTAGCTAGACGTTCTCATTCTGATTGTGCCGATGAACTAGTTATTGTATTTTCATAAATTCAACATTCTCGGAATGTTTCTAAAGGAAGTTCAACATTCTCGGACTTCAGTGTAAGCAGCGTGTCCAATGCAATGTTCTCCTTCGCAAGAAGAGCCAATTTCGCCTGCATCTGCTTTTTTCCCACTTCAAAGGTGGATCTGCACTAGGTTTTTCCAGAAAAGTTCAATACCAAATGGGGTTCGCTTTTGCGTTGCTTGCAGCGCCATGTTGTACACAATCAATATTGTGCACTTGATTTTGCAACCGAAATCACTACCAGAATTTTAGTTGAGCTAAATTGTGCTGCGAGTGCACTTAACTCAGTTTTGTATTTGAATTCGCATACCGAATCGCCTATTTGACACTTGTCTGTTTTACTTGGAAAGTAAATACGATTTTCGAGGAATAAATTAAATTGGGCAGCTGAACTCGAGTTGCAAAATTGAAGGAGTGAATTGGTAATAAGGTAGCTGCACAGAAGTCACAACAAAATACGAACAATTAATTCCCAAATGGTTATGCAATTGTCAAAAATATTTTAATTTTCATTTCAAATCGCATGTTGATTGTACTTTTAAAAAAATTTCACAGACCAATAATAATCGGTCAGAAATATGAAGTTTTTGGCTGAGCAGTTTTTGAGGATTGCGCAAGTTCGACTCTTTGATGTGCAAAATTGTAAAAGCAAAAATTTTGAGGTGCTCCTGACAATTAAACAATTAAGAATTTGAATGAATCTTGCAAGCTAATTTGCAATTGAATACATAATTCCTGCAAGATTCTTGCAATTTGTGAATCAGACTTGCTATAAAGAATTTTTTGATTTTTGTAATTTCATTAGCTCAACGGGACAATTAAATCAAGCGGTTTGGAAGCAAAAGAACACACAATCAAGCGGGCACAGTTTGGAGGAAAAGGCATACAAATAAATGAAAAAAGTCGTCAAAACCGAAAAACAATGAACGCTGAGATTTCTTGGTCAGCAGAAAACAATTTACAAAAACTTATATTATTTGACTTATTTGCAGAAACTTAATCCAGTCAAAATTATTTTAATTGGTGCCCGGTTTGCCTAGGCTGCATTTCTGCCTGCTCAACTGATAATTAGTTAAGCTCAATTTTTATTCTCATTTTCTTATTATATTCCTCTGCAGTTACAGAAAGTATACAGAAAATATACAATCTCTTCTTGTCCTTTCTTAATGATTTTTTAGTTTCTGTAGACCTTGATAGCATTCTACTCTATGGTGTTCCTTTTATCGCAAGACTTTTTGTTGGTCTAAAAAAACCTGATAGCAAAAGAATTTTTGCAATTGCGAAGACTGGAGTTTTTGTAATTTTGATTATTTCCGTGTTTGAACAGTCAATGATGTATATTGGCAAAAGGTTAGTCTTGTCAACTTTTCAGTTCGTGCATGCTCAACTGATGTAAAGTTAAGCTCAATTTTTGTGCTCATTTTTTAAAGTTTTATTTCTGCAGATACAGAAAGTATACAATCTCTCATTGTCCTTTTCTAGTGAGTTTCTAATTTTTTTAAAACCTTGGTAGCATTCCACGCTATCGTGTTCTTGTTGTCGCAAGATTTTTTCATTTGTTTAAAAAACCTGATTGCAATAGAGTTTATGCCATTGAGAAAACCAGAGTTTTTGTTACTCTGATTATTGCGTTTTCTTGACAATTCAATGATATATATAAGCGATATATATATGCTTATTGTATATTTATATTCAATTTTGTTTCTCACTCTCACTTGTTTTTCAGCATTTTTGCGTAAAGAGGTTTTTTATAAGTGTAAATTAAGTTAAAAAAAGTATATTTAATTTGAGCAAAGAATACTTGAGGAAAAAACTTTTTTCTTTTTTCTCATTGGAACTAAGATAATTTGAGGTTTTTGTACAAAATTGTACAGATAAAAAGCCAATAAACCCTGATATATTATAATTATAAAAATTTAATCAATTAGTTATGCAATTGCCAAAATATTTTAATTTCAAATTCAAACCGTACTTTCATATTATTAAAAAATTTCATAGACTAATGTTAATCGGTCAGAAATGTAATGTTATTTGGCTGAGAAGTTTTTGAGAATTGCACAGGTTCAACTTTTTGATGTGCAAAATTGTAAAAAGCAAATATTTGAGGTGTTCTCGGGTCGTTAGCGTCCCCTAGTACAAGAATTTTAAAAACTTGCTAAAGTCTTACAAGCTATCTTACAAGAGAATGCATACTTCTTGCAAGATTCTTGGAAGTTTTTGAAACCTGCTTGCAAGATTCTTGCAAGATTTCATTTTTTGTATTGCGTGGCTGCAGGGGGCGAGTGGTTGAGCTGAAAATGAACGCTAAGGACAAGAAAGTAATTATATCTCGGAAAACCATCTCAAGTCATTTTAAGAACCGACTTTGATTTTTTTTTCCAGTATAAATGTTTTCAACCTCCTCCTTTTTTCATTCCAGGCTTGGAACCGGCAGTTGCGGAGCATGAAATAACTTTAAGGCCAAGAACACCAATAGCTATCGACAGAAGGCATTAAATTTGATCACTTAAATCTCAATAGGAAGATAATTAGACCTAACATTGATCACAATAATTTTTACGACTGCAAAAAAATCCGCAATTACCAATAATTTTAGAAACAAAATAATTCCAACTATTGATTTCTCTATAAATAAATCGTTTGATTAAATGAGAGAAAGGTTAAAAGTGCCTGTTTTCGTCGTTTATTAGGCAAAGTAAAATTTAAAAAGAAGAGTTTTGATGGCTCGAGATGTCTCTAAACATTTGCCGGAAAGTTGTATTTGATTTCAAAATCTTGCAAGAAACTTGCAAAATTCTTGCAAGATTTCACATTCAAGATTTGTTTACGAAACAAGTCAATTAGATTCAGTTCTGCTGTTCAAAAATCCTTGTAATATGCAGCTCATTCGGTTTTCAGTTACGTTTAGCTACCAAAAATTCAAAAATAAATATTCCAGAATTCAAAAACTTGCAAGATTCTTGCAAGATTTTGAATTCGGGCTAAAATTTTTTTCATTGAATTCGGTTTTGTAATTTGTTTAATAAACAAAAATTTGCTTCAAAGATGTTTTGTTAAACATTTGTACCCTGATTTGCTTTTTCGTCTCAATTGATATCTTGTAAGATTCTTGCAAGATTTGAATCCACTCATCACTAGGGTGTCTTTCAAGTCTTCTATTTGATTTTTTTTCGATTGTATTTTATACTGTCGGTCAAAAAGAAAATTTTCTGTCAAATGCGCATGAGTATATAAATGAACCCCCTGTCAGAAAAATATTAAGCAGAAAAGTATGAAATAATTTTTTCAAGATTTTTGGCTGTGTTTAGATGTTTAATTAGACATTTTCCGATGGAAAAATTATAGGCGTGTTAGATTGTCTTACAATTAATCCGCCATTTTCTGTCACTATTGGATCAGATCAGACCAGTTGAAATATTTCAATTGATGGATAATGAGTCAGAGAAATGGAAGAACTTCAACACAATTCAAGTCCCAACTTATTAAACTTTCGGTGGGACGAGACATATGAGATTTATTTGCTACTTGATGATCCATTTTGCGCAGTGAAAAAGCTAAGATGCAGAAGCTGGACGTAAATGAAAGTGACTAGAACCTCTCTCAACGGGGGGACACTCTGGACTGAGATAGGCAATGCAGAAATGGGGGGGGGGGGGGTATTTACTGGTCTTCCACTGGACACCTCGGTCCCTCGATCCCTTTATATACTACTTATGCACGCTGTTTAACAATTCACAGAGTGAACGAAATTGATGTCGACAAAAGTAATCAAGCAAAAGTGATCGCTTCTCGTTCATAACCAATCATTTGAACGTTTAAATATGTTGCAACATTTCTGCTGCTTGTGGTGATTTGATTATGACAGACAGATTGAACTTAGCTGGATACCTCGTGAACAATTGTTTAGACTGGTTAAGAACAACAATCAAATTGAACTAAACAAGCTTTCACTCTGGAGTACACATTGCGAGCTGATTTGAAATTAGTTAGCTGAGCTCAAAAACGTTTTGATCGAATCCATTCTACATATAATCATTTTATATTTTCGTAGTACCAATAGTGTTAGAAAACTTAGGTTTAAATAATTTTATCGTTGTTTTGTTTGTAAAATTGTCGGTTTTTTCATTGCAGACGAGAATATATATTCGGAGAACTTCATTTTTTTTTGTTACCATTGAACAAAAATACTTCTTTTAACAAAATTTGATCAAAAATTGCTTAATAAAAAAGACCATAATTTGACAAAAAGAGCGTAAATTGAGAAAAGGAGATGGAGACTTATTTGTTGAGTAAAGATATTGTGAAGCAGAATTACTACGAGACAGCTCTCACTGTTTGTCCGACGATCCCCACGTGTACAACTCACACTCACGTGTACTCTGTCAAAACCTCATTTCATAGTCACGTTATATTTGTCACCCAACTCAATGTAAGTTATGGTAGAAACATTTCAACTATTCGCTTTTCAGTCTTTGTTCATTCTGTAGTTTAACAGTTCATGTTGATTGTGAATCATCATGAGCATCTACCCGTACCAAAAAAAAACTAGTTACATCAAGAACGTGGCTGGCACTTCCTCTCGTCTTTTGACGCCCAATGTAGAAAGCGCTTAAGTTACGTAAGTCGTTTCCACGTGGCAATTAAATAGACTAAAAGGGAAAATGCGTCCAAAGGAATGTGACTACAGTTACGTTCGGCAGTAGGGGCATTTAACAAAATTTAAATCCTTTTACCATTCAATCCTTTAAGATTACTAAAATGAGGGATTATATTGCAATTAATCCGCCGCTACATAGGGAAACGCCTTTTCGTCCTCGAAGTCTGTAAGTACGTTTCACTCCTACAATGTATTAAAATAGGAAAAATGAGATGTGGTTACAAAACTGAGTAATTTTACTCGCAAATAATTTGGTACCGTCAGACGTTCATAATGATTAGCTGAGAGATGTCGATTTTCAATTGGGACGCAAAGGTATTGGGCCTTTAAAGACAGAACCCAGTAAATTTGAGCATCAAATACGTTCACAATTTTGGTGCTTACGTAACTTAATGAAGGCGATTTTGGATCAATTTTGCATTAGATGACTACTGAAAACAGTATGATTGAAATTCTTTGCGCCTCAGATCAGAGGACCTTCAATGATTAAGTTTGCAAATATCTCGGATTTTGATGTGTTTCAGAGATCGGCTCCGTTTGCGATCAAAAAACGATCATTCGGTTCATCAAACTTGCTGGAGGCTATTGAACAATCACCCCGACTCTCAAATCAATCCGAGGAGGAACAGAGGTCACCCGAGAGCAACGCACGCAGATTTCTGGGCGAGGAACTTCGCAATGACCCCAACTCGACCTTGAGTGGGTCTTCAGTGTCCCTTGAGGAACACCACGATCGCTCAATTAACCCAGAGCGTGTCGAAAGCGACGAAAATTCGGTCGAGTTTACATTCGACAGTGTGAACAACATAACTGCACATCATTTTCCAGATAGCTTTGACGATGAAGCCCATTTGGCCCAACTAAATGCATCTGCTCATTTGGCCGAAAGGGAAAACAGAGGTCGCAATGTTGCAACTCTCAGACACCAAGACACAAACCCGACTGTTAACGAGTCACCAATTTTCAGCAGAAGTAGTTTGCTGAGAAGAAGTTTCCCTCTTTGTGGGAAAAGGAGATTTGTGTTGGGAGATATCAAGGCGCACCTGGACCAGGTATGAAAAGTATTCCCAACTTATCTGAAAAGTTTCATCTTCCTTTGAGACCTTTTGCGAATACTCGAGATAGGGATTTCGTGCAAATCACAAATGACTTCAAATGGTTCCTGGCTTATCATAGAAATCATAAGTGAAATAAATTTATCGGAGGTTTATCTTCTCAGAATCATGTTTTCTCTTAATTGACCCCTTTTTTCTCAGAATCACGTGAACTTTACGTGAAATTTTGGGCATTAATTGATATTTTTGGAGTGAGTTTTCTCCAAAACGTAGCATTGATCTTAGTATTTTAATATTGCAGCTATTTAAAATTAATTACTCGATTAATAAATCGGATTTAATTAATCTCGAATTCGCATATTTAACCATATCAACATCAAATCGCACGAACGGCGTCTTAAAACTTTAATCTACTTATCAAAATTTTAAATTTATCAGTCGTACGACACCCCTAGTAGATTTTTGAGGTGCGTTCTTTTGAAGTTTATCAAATTGAATTGAAATGCAGCAACTTTAACTAGAAGTGAGTGGTGTCCTCGACTTAAACCACAAACTTAGCCATATTGCATCAAAGCAAAAGAGTATGGGAATTTAACATAGCATAGCTTTTTGTCTGACTTGATGTAGAAGACAGGCCTCAAATTTGTTTGTCGTACAGACAGAAATTGGACGCAAGTTATTGCAAGGGCGGCTGGTATTATTGCGGACGTATATTTTAAAATACAAATTTGTCATACGAATGTGAATTTGAATCTACATAACCATCAATTTCAATTCGGCGATGTTCATTTCAATATTCAACTGATTTTGGATTTTAAAGTACTATGAAAGTTGCGATTAATTAGCAAGTTCAGCTATTTGAATAAAATTTTTGTTTGTCTAACATATCTAAGCTTTAAAGATTTAGACTGCATAATAATTTATTTGCCTTTGATTGAAATCAAAAATAGAAACATCATTTGCAGATTTTGTTAATTTCATCGGAATTATACAAATTCGTCTACTCAGTACACTTTTTATTAGAATATCCAAATAGAGAATATTTATTGAATTTTTATTGAAATTTGGTCAAAATTTAAATTTGGACTGTCTCAAAACCCGGATTTATAAATGGGACATTTGAAATTATTAACGAAGGGAAAATTATCAATTTCTCGTTATAATTTATCAAAACTTGTAAATTTTTTGAAGGCGAAAAAAGAAGGCGCCTCTGGAGTAAATGGGAACAGACTGGGAAGAAAATCATCGGATGAGAAGAAAAGAGCACGCATGAACAAAAGCAATTTGATTACACCTGACCGTGTTAACATAAACAACACTTGCATTGCTATCTGGGATCATGTCACCTGTGATGAAGATGAACTACAGTTCAGGTAAAGGCATATGAATTAACTTACCAAAAAACTGAAAATGTAAAAGTTGATTGTTTTATTTTTTTCTGAATAAAATTTGAAATAGTTAGATTGCCTTATAGTCAATGCTTATAGTCTCAATAATTAGTCATTAGCTAAGCAGTATCAACTTTCCCTCAAGATAGGTGGTCTTGATTCCCCCCTCCAAGGAGATGGGAACATAAGATCAATAGACCTGCTCATTCTCTCAGCCAATGAGAAGAGAGTTCAATCTTAAAAGTGGTCGTTCTTTCAGTTTTCGGCGTTTTGAAAACCCGGAGCGTTTTTTTTCGCTGAAACGAGAAACTAATTAATTTATTAATTAACGAGAAATTAAACTGATTAATTCGAAAGCCGTTTGAATTGTACTGCTATTGTGGTTAAATGAAATGACTTCAAAACTATCATTGGACACAGTAAAAATAAATTGAGCAAATGTTAGTTTGGTGCAATCGTGGTTTAATAAAAATGTTAATCACTTAAGATGACCAGATCAACAGCGCTTTGTAGCACATTTTTTTCTTTTGGTACTTTAACAAGAAGTGAAATCCGAAAGTTAGTTATCAGTTCAATGATACCATTTTAAGGTATCGGAGGTATTATGATCTAAAGTTCATCTTGCGTAATTTTTTAAAGATCGTTTTATAGCAAAAATATTGCCTCACTCAAGACATTAGCAAGCCTCTGAATTCAGAATCTGTTGTTAGAAATGTGAATTAGTGAATGCTTAGTTGTTCAGGTGTGGAGACACAATAGAGATCTTGGACCAATCGGACAAAAACTGGTGGCTGGGAAAGATCACCTACAGCAACCACCACCCACACACTCCAACCAGTCCAACTGAAGAGGGGGGCTTAGATCCAGGTACAGGGTGCCCAACTATCGGGGGAGGGGGACATAGGCTGCACAGATGTGGACACAGTCATAACCAAGGGTGGTTTCCAAGCATATTTGTACAGGTAATAGAAGCAATCATTTTAATATTTGTACAGGTAAAAAAAGCAATCATTTTAATATTTGTACAGGTAAAAAAAGCAATCAATTTAATATTTGTTGCGTATATTGCAGAAAATTCTAAAATTGGGATTTCTCAACAAAAGGAAAAAATGTTGATTCTTTTTGGTCTATAAATGGAAATTGGCATAGTAGGTTAAATTACTTTCTAGGGCTTTTGAATAATACTCTCTGTGTCCTTCAACGCAAAAGAAGAAGGCCATTTAAGAAATGAAGAAGAATTGTGACAAAGAGGCATGCTTATCATTGGCGAATTACGCTGTCTTAAAATACTCCACCCTGAAGTTGAAACGGGTGCTTGAGGAATATAGTCTGCAAAGCTGGAGCTTGAGCGGAAGTTAACCGAGATTGAATCTTAGTATATACGAAACCCAAATTGAGACAAAGAAATAGAAAGGTATAAATATATCATTTTTGGTATAAATTGGCAGATATGAAATTTGAGTGTGGAAAAAACTGTATAATATTTGTATTGGGTTGTGTGTTGTTGTTTAGGATCTGAATGAGAGGTGTGTGAGTGTGCAAGTGGATGAGAACATGTGCACAATTAGGAAGTTCCACAGAAGGGCTCTATGTGTGAGGGAACTGCTCACTAGTGAACGCACTTATGTCTCCACCCTCAAAAACATCATCCAGGTATATTCATTCATCCACCTTCAATCTTATCATGCCTATCTTATCATCACATTAAGCGCCATATCAAAGTTGGAATTATTCCATTTTTCTTCTGGAATCTTTTCATGACGAGTATATTTATGGCTTTTACTACGTACTGCATATTTGTACAGAACATCACATCATTGCTCAGAAATTCGATTTGGGTTCTCTATAATCCGTAGGCTTTAACCGATAATAGTCTCATAACATAGTAGTGGAATATTCTTTCTGTACATCAAAAACTATTAAAATATTACGCAATAATAATTACGCCAATGTGGTTAAAAAAATAAAACTAACGCCATTAAATGTGTCAATTTTGCCCATTTTTTATCTAGATTTACCAAGACGCGTTCAAACGCTGCAAATCACTCAAAGCCGAAGAAGTAGACACTATATTTTGCAACATCGGAGAAGTTTTCGACTTCCACAAACATCTGCTGGTTGCCCTGGAAAAGTGTGCAGTTGACCCTAAGAGAAGAGAGACTAGGCTACACGAGTGGTGTGTGTCGGGGGCATTCATTGGGTCGATTGGAGAGTTTGTGAGAATATATTCAACTTACTGCAATCATTACCAGGCGGCTATTGCTATGCTGAAACAGGTGCAGAGGAAGAAATCAGTGGATAGTTTAATTGAGGTAACAAACTTCTAGAATGTTCTCAGGAACTGTGATATTGACCAATGAAATAAAACATCGTTTCTATGGTAAAGTTTAACCGCAGAATTGTTCAATGCTCGATGTTTGAAAGACATTAAGGTTGGCGGAGTACCTATAAAAAATAGGAGCATTTTCCGTTTGTGCCCCCCCCCCCAAGCTTAGTTTGTGCCCCCCCCCCCAAGCTTAGTTTGTGCCCTCCCAAGCTTAGTTTGTGCCCCCCAAGCTTAGTTTGTGCCCCCCAAGCTTAGTTTGTGCCCCCCCCCCCCCAAGCTTAGTTTGTGCCCCCCCCCCCCCCCCCCCCCCCAAATAAACATTTGCACCCCCAGACGCACGTGCCGTATTTTTACATAATGATTTACTATGTAAAGACACGTGCTCTACTAGGGTATGCTTAATGTACTGGGGGGGGGGGGGGCACAAACCGAAAAGATCCAAAAATAGCGTCGGAGAAAGTTTTAATTATAACTCTTCTTATTAACATGTACAACTTGATATTTTTCGTGGATTTGTTTTACTAGTGCTTTTCTAGTCTACTTCTTTATAAAATGGTCGGCTGTTAATTGGAAATAGACTTACAAGTGAAACTGAATTAATGTAACAGAAGTTGCACGCGCTCAAAACTGAACCGCAAAGGGGGGCTGCGTGTTTGGAAGAGTGTCGTATTTATGTAATGTTTGATATTGTCTATTTGTGGACTGTTGTTTTCAGAAGTGTCGAGTGAGACATGGAGAAGTACTGTCTCTACAACACTTCCTACTCACTCCAATCCAGAAGATATGCAGATATCAGATGCAATTGACAGAACTAGTCAACAATACACAACCCCAACACCCCGATTATCAGTTAGTGATTACCCTCTAGTTATTTTGAATGAGAAGGGAGGGAGATTAATCAAATGTCACTTCACTAAAGTACCAACACAAGATAACAGATGTAAAGAAGGCCTCCTGTGAATCTGATCGAGGATTTACACTTGAGTTTCACAACATTTTTTAATCAATCACTACAGCGCCAAACTAAGATTCGCTGAATCTGACTATTTATTAAAAAAATTATAATTATATCGAATTGTATAGAGAGAATTGTAAGCGACAGTAAGGTGGATCTCAGAACACAATATTGACTTGACTTGGGCTTAGTTAAACTGATGAGGAATTAACAAAGATTTATTTTGGATGAACAATGATAAAGAATAAATCGCTGAATAAAGTCCAGGATGAATGATTTTAAAAAATTAACTATAGAATCTCGCTGTCAGAATTGACAATGCAAAACGACGACATCATTTACAATGCACAAATAAAGCAATTGTACGTGCTGAAAAATGCTGGCAAAAATGACTGGGAAATATAGAAGTGAATTGTAAGAGATGTTTGGTATTTCAGTAATCTAAAATTTGCAACTGAAGAAATGAGAAGAGCAGCATTTGAGATTAACGAGAGGAGGAGGTCCTTTGAGGCTAAGAAGCAAAGCAACACACATCATCATCATAGTAGTAGTAGTGGAAATAGTCAGAAACAATCACTTCATGAGAAAGTATCACAAAAACTATCGACCTCCTCAACCTCATCTTGTAACACTACCTCTACTTCTTCACACACTACTACTGCAACTGCTACTTCAGGTTCGTCTTTTCTCTTCGCCATTCTAGGGGGTGTTCTCCATGTGGGAGATTTTGATTTGGACGGTTGATAAATTCTCATTATCCGACTTCCAATTACCTATTTTTAGTTTTGGCCTTAGCACTCACATTCTTGTAGTGCAAAAAATGTACGAGGAAAAAATGATTTTTTTTCTTGATTATTATTGTGTCACAGTTCTATGCAGAATCAGAAACTAATAGGAAATGCAACATAAACAGAAAAATTTTCCAAAAAGATTTTTGAAATGAAGTGAGTTGAATCGAAATGGAGTGTGTACTTTATTTTTAAAAACTCAGATAAGCCACATTACGAATAGTCTTTTAGAACATGAGTTTTTGAAAGTGTTGTTTCAAATTTTTGCAGAGCATATGCCGTATTCATGACTTTTCGTAGGGAAATTGGAGAAAAACAGTTTGTCTCAGCTGAAATCAAACCAATCAAGCTCGTTATCCAATTTCTTGCAGCAAAATGAGTGCTCAGGTTCTCCTTTTGGAGTGACTGCTCTGAAAGGAATGACTGCTCATATTCTACATTTACGTAAACATTAAAGTGCAAAATGGATTCATTAAAACTTCTGAGGATGCACACTAGCCTAATATGGGACCATTTTTAGGACAAGTTTTGAATCTTATGTGGAGTTGATCAAGTTCAATAGATTTAGCTGGCTGTTCCAGAAGCATAGAGAGGCTGCCTTCCTAAATTTGGGCTGGCTGCTATGAACTTTCCACGCTCTCCCGTCGTTTGAGAGTAGTCCGTCCGGCGTTAGTCAGTGAATGAATTTTTTAAATTCACTCACTGAACGCAGTAAAAGAAATCATGGATGTTCTCTAATTTGGTGGGAACTGAAAAATTAGAGAGATTTAACTTCAGCTTCGTAATAATTCGACCAGTTTGATACATAAATAATTGTTCTCTTTTCAAAGTGCTCACCAGTGTTAATTCTATAAACTTCCCTGCAAGGACATGCCTAAAAACAAAATTGTGTACTTGGATATTTGAAAGTTTATCCCATACCTTTTTCTTCTGTTTGAATTCTTGTTTTTCTTACATAAAGGGATCAGCCAATGAACAGAGAGTAAATGGCATGGATCAATTTGCTCATAATCTGTACTGCCAAAAACATTAAAAAAATCCAAAAAGTCAACAAACCATAAATTTTTGAGCCATAAATTTGATTGTCGTTTTTTCCAATTTTTGAATTTTCATAGATTTTGTTTAATAGCCGCACAGCGATGGCTGATTCTATTATTGGCCTTCTCTTGGTTTTTTTACGACTCGAAGAAGAGTATTGGTTTTCTTAAGGTTTTTTTTACGACTCGAAGAGCAGTATTGGTTTTCTTAAAGTTTTTTTTACCGGAAGTACTATTCGTTCAAACGCTGTTTTGACCTAAGAGCGAATTGAGTAAAATTGCTGTGTGAACTATTTTTGTCTGACCGAGAGAAGTTTTTTGATCATGCGCTGTGTTTAGTGAACGACTTTTTGACTTGGAAAAGTTATTTTTGACTGAATGGCACATATAGATAACCGTTTTTTTTTCGTCTAAACGGCCCATTTTTTTGCTTGTAAAAATTTTCCGGAGGTTTTCTGTAGAAATTTATTTCATTGCTATATTGAAATGTCAGCTTCGGATACTGATAGCACAGTGTTTTGCACAGCCTGAAAATGCAATTCAAGTACAGAATTTGCACATATTTCTTGATTTTTTAGTTAATTTTTTTTGCCTTTTTGCTATTAATTTCTTCATTGTTGGATCTTTTAACCGTCTTTTTTGTCAAAAATGAGTAAATTTGGCAACCTCAGATAAATCCTGCTAAAGATAAAAACTAGATAAAAATTCTCAGATAAAAACTCAGATGAAAACTCAGATAAGCCACATTAGGAATACTCTTTTAGAACACGAGTTTTTGAAAGTGTTGTTTCAATTTTTGCAGAGCATATGCCGTATTCATGACTTTTCGTAGGGAAATTGGAGAAAAACAGTTTGTCTCAGCTGAAATCAAACCAATCAAGCTCGTTATCCAATTTCTTGCAGCAAAATGAGTGCTCAGGTTCTCCTTTTGGAGTGACTGCTCTGAAAGGAATGACTGCTCATATTCTACATTTACGTAAACATTAAAGTGCAAAATGGATTCATTAAAACTTCTGAGGAGGCACACTAGCCTAATATGGGACCATTTTCAGGTCAAGTTTTGAATCTTATGTGGAGTTGATCAAGTTCAATAGATTTAGCTGGCTGTTCCAGAAGCATAGAGAGGCTGCCTTCCTAAATTTGGGCTGGCTGCTATGAACTTTCCACGCTCTCCCGTCGTTTGAGAGTAGTCCGTCCGGCGTTAGTCAGTGAATGAATTTTTTAAATTCACTCACTGAACGCAGTAAAAGAAATCATGGATGTTCTCTAATTTGGTGGGAACTGAAAAATTAGAGAGATTTAACTTCAGCTTCGTAATAATTCGACCAGTTTGATACATAAATAATTGTTCTCTTTTCAAAGTGCTCACCAGTGTTAATTCTATAAACTTCCCTGCAAGGACATGCCTAAAAACAAAATTGTGTATTTGGATATTTGAAAGTTTATCCCATACCTTTTTCTTCTGTTTGAATTCTTGTTTTTCTTACATAAAGGGATCAGCCAATGAACAGAGAGTAAATGGCATGGATCAATTTGCTCATAATCTGTACTGCCAAAAACATTAAAAAAATCCAAAAAGTCAACAAACCATAAATTTTTGAGCCATAAATTTGATTGTCGTTTTTTCCAATTTTTGAATTTTCATAGATTTTGTTTAATAGCCGCACAGCGATGGCTGATTCTATTATTGGCCTTCTCTTGGTTTTTTTACGACTCGAAGAAGAGTATTGGTTTTCTTAAGGTTTTTTTTACGACTCGAAGAGCAGTATTGGTTTTCTTAAAGTTTCTTTACCGGAAGTACTATTCGTTCAAACGCTGTTTTGACCTAAGAGCGAAGTGAGTAAAATTGCTGTGTGAACTATTTTTGTCTGACCGAGAGAAGTTTTTTGATCATGCGCTGTGTTTAGTGAACGACTTTTTGACTTTGAAAAGTTATTTTTGACTGAATGGCACATATAGATAACCGTTTTTTTTTCGTCTAAACGGCCCATTTTTTTGCTTGTAAAAATTTTCCGGAGGTTTTCTGTAGAAATTTATTTCATTGCTATATTGAAATGTCAGCTTCGGATACTGATAGCACAGTGTTTTGCACAGCCTGAAAATGCAATTCAAGTACAGAATTTGCACATATTTCTTGATTTTTTAGTTAATTTTTTTTGCCTTTTTGCTATTAATTTCTTCATTGTTGGATCTTTTAACCGTCTTTTTTGTCAAAAATGAGTAAATTTGGCAACCTCAGATAAATCCTGCTAAAGATAAAAACTAGATAAAAATTCTCAGATAAAAACTCAGATGAAAACTCAGATAAGCCACATTAGGAATACTCTTTTAGAACACGAGTTTTTGAAAGTGTTGTTTCAATTTTTGCAGAGCATATGCCGTATTCATGACTTTTCGTAGGGAAATTGGAGAAAAACAGTTTGTCTCAGCTGAAATCAAACCAATCAAGCTCGTTATCCAATTTCTTGCAGCAAAATGAGTGCTCAGGTTCTCCTTTTGGAGTGACTGCTCTGAAAGGAATGACTGCTCATATTCTACATTTACGTAAACATTAAAGTGCAAAATGGATTCATTAAAACTTCTGAGGAGGCACACTAGCCTAATATGGGACCATTTTCAGGTCAAGTTTTGAATCTTATGTGGAGTTGATCAAGTTCAATAGATTTAGCTGGCTGTTCCAGAAGCATAGAGAGGCTGCCTTCCTAAATTTGGGCTGGCTGCTATGAACTTTCCACGCTCTCCCGTCGTTTGAGAGTAGTCCGTCCGGCGTTAGTCAGTGAATGAATTTTTTAAATTCGCTCACTGAACGCAGTAAAAGAAATCATGTATGTTCTCTAATTTGGTGGGAACTGAAAAATTAGAGAGATTTAACTTCAGCTTCGTAATAATTCGACCAGTTTGATACACAAAAAATTGTTCTCATTCAAAGTGCTCACCAGTGTTAATTCTATAAACTTCCCTGCAAGGACATGCCTAAAAACAAAATTGTGTACTTGGATATTTGAAAGTTTATCCCATACCTTTTTCTACTGTTTTAATTCTTGTTTTAAATAAAGGGATCAGCCAATGAACAGAGAGTAAAGGGCATGGATCAATTTGCTCATAATCTGTACTGCCAAAAACATCAAAGAATCCAAAAAGTCAACAAACCATAAATTTTTGAGCCATAAATTTGATATTCGTTTTTTCCAATTTTTGAATTTCCATAGATTTTGTTTAATAGCCGCTCAGTGATAACTGAGGCTATTATTGGCCTTCTCTTGGTTTTTTTACGACTCGAAGAAGAGTATTGGTTTTCTTAAGGTTTTTTTTACGACTCGAAGAGGAGTATTGCTTTTCTTAAGTTTTTTTTTACCGGAAGTACTATTCATTCAGACGCTGTTTTGATCTAAGAGCGAAGTGAGTAAAATTGCTGTGTGAACTATTTTTGTCTGAGCGAGAGAAGTTTTTTGATCACGCGCTGTGTTTAGTGAACGACTTTTTGACTTTGAAAAGTTATTTTTGACTGAATGGCACATATAGATAACCGTTTTTTTCGTCTAAGCGGCCCATTTTTTTGCTTGAAAAAATTTTCAGTAGGTTTTCTGCAAAAATTTATTTCATTGCTATATTGAAATGTCAGCTTCGGATACTGATAGCAAAGTGTTTTGCACAGCCTGAAAATGCAATTCCAGTACAGAATTTGCACATATTTCTTGATTTTTTAGTTAATTTTTTTGCCTTTTTGCTATTAATTTCTTCATTGTTGGATCTTTTAACCGTCTTTTTTGTCATAAATGAGTAAATTGGGCAACTTCATTTTGATAATTCATATACTCATTGCCTCTTTCTACCTCGATGTAATTTTGTTTTATCAAATTGCACAAGTGCTAATCCGATTTTGGTAGTTTTTTTCCAATTTTTGTCAGTTTTTTTGTTTGTATTTTGGTTTTAATTACTACAAATATTTCTTTTGTGCAATATGAAGGATTTCAATAAAAATGCAATCATTTTTTGGAGTTAGGTTTTTGAAAAACAGTTAAAACTTTTTAAATGCAGTCTTTAAAATTTTTTGACCATTTTTTTTGTAAAATATTTCAGTGTTTCGTATGTTTGAATTGTTTTTCCCTATCTTTTTGTTCTCATCTGGAGAATAGATCTTTGTATCGGGTGACTGATTGTCTTTTCCAGGTTTCGAATGCTGAACAGTTAAATGTATTTGTTTTTCTTGACTTTTTTATTTTGATTCTTAACTTTCAAAATTCTTTTTGTTACGGTGTTCCTGACATTGTGTCCATATTCTTCACATTCTAGTTAGTATCATTCTAGTTGTTTTTCCTGTCACCTACATTTGTTTTCGGTATATTGATTTTTAGTTGTTAAAAAAATTGAATGATCTCAGCCTTTTCTTAATGATTTTCGTCATTTTCGTTTGCAATTGATTTCATTCAACTTAGGGCAGTACTAAGAGTTTGATAGCAAGCCTTTCCAAAATTTCCACTTATTACTGTTTACTGCAATTTTCTTCCGGCCTCTGCTAATAATTTAAATGATTGTTTTTCCTTTGAATATTCTTCTGCTGCTTATGTCTTTCTATGATCAAATTAATTTTTGAATTAGTATGAAATCTTATTGTCTAGCATATGTACAACACGGAAGCAATATGTATTCTTTTGTCGTAATTGTAGCGATTAGAAGTGTAATTTTAGTGGTTTTCTCTTTCTAAAATTTGAGCATTCTTTTTAAATGGTTTAACTGAGTTTAAGATTTTTATCTGCCGTTTGCTCTCGCGATCTTTGTGAGACTAGAACCATGAGTTAGTTGAGGGTAATTGATAGCACTGACAGCTTTTTTGAACCTATCAGTAATTTGATCATCTCAATTCTTTCGGATTTTCTTAACGTTACAAAAGTTTTCATTAATATGAAATTTTACTGCATTTTGTTTTCTTGGTGACAGTGGTTTAAGTTTCATCAATTTTTAGATCAGACCTGGGGAGGTAATGAGTTAATGGTTTAATACAAAAGATAGTGGCTTCGCTGCAATTATGGTTTTGTTCGTGAAGTTTTGACGCTTCGAGTCGCTTCCGGAATTCTTCCGGCTATGTTTTTTTTATTTCGTCGTCGCGATTTTTGTTACGACCATATGACGTCACAACCACTTCAAATCTGCTTTTTGTTCATTCGTTCATGCAATTTTATCTGAAGTGCGTATGCGACGGCATTTTTCGCTCTCAGTGGAGCGATTTTTTGTTCATTCGCGTGATTCAATTTGTGGTCACACCTCACTCTCAAAAATGACTTCCTCACTTTATTTACTTTAATTCAAAGAGATAAGGTCAAATGGGTGTGTCGCTCTTAATGAAGGTTAATAGAGAGCAGCTTAAAGAGGCAGCAAAAACTTATACAGATTTTTAATCAAAATATAACATATCAGCTTTCAATGAAAAGACGAATTTTTTTGGACTGTTTTTTTTTTAATTTTTTGAGACTGCAGATATACAAAGCTATTGCGGCTATTTTCTGGCAATCTGCCAGCTATGTTTTTAAAGTTCTGATTCATTCTTGTATTAGTATGAAAAAAGATTAATAGTTTGTCATCATAGAGCGTTTGTGGAGTCGGTTTTAGCAAAACTGGACCAATTTCCACTTTTGAGATCCACTGAGCGTTTTCTTGGCAGTGGTTATTTGGCACAGCGCTCGATTTCTTGGGTACCAAACTTCTCAGTTATATAAAAAATTGCAATGTGGTCGTAGATACCAAAGTGTGTTTTTTTCAAAACCGTTTTTTAGTTACGCCATCAAAAGTGGACGTCGGCTGATTTTCACTTATTATATTGACCAAGAGTCATTTCGAATTTCCTTTTTCTTGGAAACGGAAATGAATATTTTCAGGTGATAAATGGGGTCAATTTTTGGCTAGTTTGACAAATCTTTTTTTTGAATTTGACCAGTGAAATTGAAACATCCTGATAAGAAGTTTATTGAAACTAGAAAAATCTTGCTAAGATCTTGGTAAGATTTTTGGTAAGAAAACCTCAGAATATTTACGTACATGCTAGATATTTTCAAGAATTTCAGAAAAAATATCTTGATAACATAAGCAATCAAAACTCTCTAGACCCATAGTAAGATTTGTTTAGTTTTAGTATTTGAGAACAAGAATTAATGAGATTAGGCAAGAATGTTCGGAAGATTTCGTTGAATTATGACGATGGTATTGGATCAAATTAACACTTAGCTGAATAAGTATTTGTGGGTTTGGAACAGATATTGCTGCTCAATCGAGTGCTTTCAAGCCAATGTGGAACAATGTATGGACAAATTTAGGAGGAAAAGTTTAGCCTTTTGCAAAAATGCTTTTTGATCGACTTTATACTGTTTCTTTTTAATTAACCGGCTGCAACACAAATTTCGTCACAACAATTCAATTTGCACAAATAAAAATAAAAAAGAATTAATTAACGACAGTCTCCTTGTTATTTGAAATGTTTGTAGGTCCTTTTCAACGACTAGATAATCATAGAGGTAACCGCCACGGCAGACTTACGAGAATTTATTTAAATTATCAGTCCAACTCCCGTTTTCCATATTCCAAATCCATGACTTCTTGAAAACGTTTCGTGTCTCTTCTATGATCCCAACCTGGTTTTAACGCGCTGTGGATAAACCGAAGCAGCATTTCCTCCCATTTAAAAAAAATGACGTCGAATTTTTCTGGTACTCTCTTACATTTTGACCAACGTGTTCCATTGAGAACGGGTACACGTAAAAGGGCTCCATAATCACTTCATTCATTTTTGACGTGTCAAGATCTTGATATTTTTATCAAGAGTTCCTCTCGTTGAATTTTTCTAAGAACTTGTTAATATCTTACCGCATGATTTATCAGGAAACCTTGCTTTGTGAAGTTCTTGATAAAGCATTTCAAGTTGAGCCAAGACAAATATGATATGTTTTAAGTTTCGCTTCACTGGATTGGTATTTTGCCTTGCTATCCTGAGTTGCCTGAATTGAGACAATGAGTATGATAAAGTGAATACCAAAGTTTTGCCCAAAATAATTTGTTTAGTAGTTAGCTTCTGAAATCTGACGTAATAACAAATTTAACTTATTAGGGGGCATTAGTGGACGTTAATAAGAATGAAGCTGCCTGAATGAGTTTTAATTTTAGTAATTTTCCATTTTAGATTGTCCCCCATCTCCCTCTAAAACGTCATCCAGTAAAGAGTCAACTTCATCTTCTATGTTGAAACGGATTCCATCCAAAAGGTGCTCCAAGAGACTTTTGAGGTTCTTCACCCAACCTTCACTGTAAACAGTCAAAAACAAATAATCTGAACAAAGTAACTACAAACTATGAAAACCTCAATTTTGTGCAATAAAAGCGATGCTGGCCAAGAAACTTGAATATAAAAAAACTTATGGCGGCAACTATCTAGAAGCAAACTGATTAAGTAGATTTGTTAGCAATCGATATCATTGTCCTTCTCTTTGTCTCTATATGAATGTGCAATTAATGTCAATGTTCTTTCATTCACTTTTGTGCTATATTGTAATGCTTAATTTATGCTGATTCGGTCAAATTTAATTCAATGTTTTCTTGACAACTTTTCTCAGGCCTAATTGGAAACGAACTTGAGTTCTGCTGATAAACTTTTCCTCAAAGGTAGATGTCATAGTGTTATTTGCTGTTGTTCCGTACCGTACCCGAAGAGCAGCTAATAGCTGAAAACTAACCTCTGCATAAATAATAATAACTGAAAAAAAATAATATTAAAAATAAATAATAACAAAAATCCTACATATTAAACGCGTCAGCTCTAAAATGGGACAAAATTTTTGCATGTTTAAAGGGCCTCTCGAAGCGCATGTTTAAGAGCCGCATTGAGCAGCATGGTGAATCAAACATTTTGATAGAGGTCAATGACCTAAAAAGCTCAAAGTACATGGATGAGAACCGAACCTGGGTTAAAAGGCTGTTAGTCAGATGCAGTTACCACAAGGGTAAGCGGGCTTGAACTTAAGCTCTCCCAGAGTGAGGATTTACTGTCCTGGTTATTACGTGTTTTTTTTAAATGCTCCCGAACTAAATTTGAAGTTCTGATTTAAAATTTGTTTTTCTGCAAAGTTTTAGCATTACAGACTCTGCGCTATTCTAGAACACTCTCAGCTTTCAACTAAGTTTTTCACGCTCTACTTTTTGATTTTTGTGTAATCTCAGATGCTCTCAATCTGAAATGTTTTTTGATCGGTAGTGAGAAACGGTGGTATGAGGGTGCTATCTACAACTGCTTTTCTGAGGGTGGAAAGTTCGAACCCGTGTCGTATAACCTCCTTTTAGTACTCATGAAAATTGCTAATCTACACCTTGCCGCCTGTTGTTCGAGAGCACTTCTTGCTACGCGGATTTGTTTTGTTCCTGTGTGTGTTCGGGGTATGAAAAATGCTGATCCCATATATTAAACATGTGTGCTTCAAAGTGGGATAAAACTTTTGCATGTTTAAGGGGCTTCTCGAAGCGCATGTTTAAGAGCCGCATTGAGCAGCATGGTTAAGCAAACATATCGAGAGAGGTCAATGACCTAAAAGGCTCAAAGTATGTGGATGAGAACCGAACCTGGGACAGAAGACTGTTAGTCAGGTGGAGTTACCACGGGGCTAAGAGGTTATGCTCGCCCAGAGGGAGGTTTTACTGCCTGGGTGCTACGTGTTTTTTAATTGCTCATGAATTTATTTTGAAGTTGTTATAGTTAACGTGTGTTTTTCTGCAAAGTTTTAGCTTTACAGGTTCTGCGGTATTCTAGAACACTGTTAGCATTCGACTAAGTTTTTTACGGCTAACTTTTTGATTTTTGTGTGATCTCAAATGCTCTTGATCTGAAATTTGTTTATTGATACGATAAAAGCAATTGCGAGATACGGTGGTATGTAGCCGTTATAGCGCAGTTGGTAAGATGGAGGACTGCTATTCTGAGGGTCGAAAGTCCGAATCCGTGTCGGGTACCCTCCCTTTTGTAGACATAAAAATTTATAGTCAAAACCATGCCACCTGTTGTTCGAGAGCATTTCTTGCGAAGTTCTATGTTCCTGTGAGTGCTTGGGGGATGAAAATTGCTAATCCTATATATTAAACGCGCATATAAAATGAGAATTTTCTGCAAGTTTAAGAGTCCTCTGGAAGCTTGTGTTTAAGAGCCGCATTGAGCAGCATGATGAAGCAAACATTTTGATAGAGGTCAATGACCTAAAAGGCTTAAAGTACATGGATGAGAACCGAACCTGGGTTAAAAAACTGTTAGTCAGATGCAGTTACCACGAGGCTAAGAGGGCTTGAACTTATGCTCTCCCAGAGTGAGGATGTACTATCCTGTTTATTACGTGTTTTTTTAAATGCTCCCGAACTAAATTTGAATTTCTGATTGTAAACGTGTTTTTCTGCAAAGTTTTAGCGTTACAGATTCTGCGCTATTCTAAAACAATCTTAGCTTACAACTAAGGTTTTCACACTTTACTTTTGCTTTTTGCGTGATCTCAAATGCTCTCAATCTGAAATATGTTTAATGATACGATATAAGCGATTGTAAGCAAAGGTGGTATGTAGTCGTTATAGAGCATTTGGTAAGATGGATGACTGTTGATCTGAGGGCCGAGAATTCGAACCCGTGTCGGGTATCCTCCCTTTTGTAGGCATGAAAATTTCTAATCAACTCCATGCCGCCTGTTGTTTGAGAGCACTTTTTGCAACGCTGATTCGTTTTATGTTCCTGTGTATGTTTGGGGATGGAAATTGCTAAACCTATCCGTTTGTAGACATAAATAATTCTAATCAACACCATGCGACGCGAGTTGGTTTTTGTTCCCATGTGTGTGTTTGGGGGATGAAAAATGGCAATTGTTTTCTCTTTATAGCAATTCTTTCCGTTCGTTTGGTCTTTTCATTGTTTTTTTTTTCATTTCAAACCTTCAAACGATCGTTTTTCGTAAACCACTTGGATTTTACAGTTAGTATTGTTGCCCCTAAACGAATTTTAGAGCAATCATTTTTCTTTTCTCTCTTTCTTTCTCTCTCTCTCTCTGTTTCTCTCTCTCGCTCTGTGTGTGTGTGTGTGTGTTTGGTCTCCTCTTTCTTCTTTTTCCTCCGTTCAGTTTCTCTCTCTCTCATTCTCTCCCTATCTCCTTTTTCCGTCTTTCCGTATCTCTTTCTCTCTCTCTCTCATTCTCCTTGTTTACTTCTCTATTTTTCTCTTCTAAAATTTAGTGATAAAAAAACCAGTTGAGCAAAAAGACACCCCACAAAACGGGAGGCAAAAACAGAATACACCAGAAGCTCCAAACAGACTGAATTGGAAAAATCAAACATTTTTCTCTGTCCTTTATAGGTTAACCACAGGTTGAGTTTTGTTTTATAGCTGCTGATTTGCGGTTCTATTGTCATTGTCCATAAAATGACTATTGAACTAAGTTTTGAGCAGTTTTAGTTGTAATGTCTAATCTGGTTTTATTATACAGTCGCCTTTATTAAACATCAGTCGCCATTGAGCACAATCGTTAACATTGCTCCTATCGTAACATGTTTTAGGGGTCCTTAATCATGCAACCTAGCGCCTAATCAATGCGTTTCGAGACGTGCTTTGCAATTCTATTTAAGCTCCTATTATGCAAATTCTTTGCGCTCATTAAGCATGTGGTATAGCAAAAAAAAGCGGGTCACAAACACCCTTGTCCAGAAATTTGCTGTAGAAAGAGCAAAGGACAAGCGCAATACGTATAGTTAGCGTAATTGGTGAGACCTATTGATGTTAAGCGAGGGATATGGGTTCGAGCCCGATTCGGCGGGAAACAGAAACCTTAATTTTTTCAAACCTCTTATTCGTGTAAATGACTTTCTTGTTATGGTTATGCGGGCCTGCTAGTAAATAATAATGAATATTGAATTTAAACAAGCCTGGTTTTACCCAGCTTCCAAAGTCCTAAATTTACAGGCCAAACTTACATTTTGGTTTCTATAGCTGCGAAACTGTAAGCTGAGATTAGCTATATTGCGGTGTTCTTTATTTCACTATGCGAGAATACGATTGTACTGGCGCTCAGTCAATTTTATTAACATTTGAAAAAGTTAAATTGTATTGGTGCGCTCTCTTTCTTAAGATATGTTCCCACTTTTGTCGACATTTTTTGCCAATGAGCAGTCAATTTAATAATCGTGGTTTTCATCACGCTGAAGTAGTAAGAGGAGTGGACTTTTCAAACAACTTTTAAAGTGAAGTGAGCAAAAAGTGCCAAAAAGATTTCTGTTTTCGGAGAGCGGATGTTCGTTCGGCAATTTGATTGTTCTTTGCAACGTATGATGAACGATCAGTTCTAAAATGTGATACCTGTGTCTATTAATGCATAGTTGTAGTTATTCAAGCACCTCAAGAGGCAATTATTGTTTTCTAATTCTTTTAGGCTATTGGTCTTATAAAGCTACTTTTTTGATTTTGGCCGTTTTTGGTTGTTTTTTTTAATTGTTTTGTTATTAAATCTTAGTAACAACTTAACGACAAGTCTCAACGGCTTGCAATTGAGCTATAATTAAAGTATTTTACATTATTGTTATGCAATCTACCAATTTTATAGAATTTTACACTACTTGTTTTAAAAAAATGTTTTTTTGATTTGTTATTAAAAATCTTATCGTTCTTTTTTGTTGTCGCTTAGTCTCACTTTAATTAGGCTCGAAGTGGCTCTTATTTCCCTAGTGATGCGCGGATTCAAATCTTGCAAGAATCTTGCAAGATGATTCAAAACTTGCAAGATTCTTGCAAGAATCTTGCAAGATATCAATCAAGGCCAAAAAATAAATCTGGGTACAAGTGTTTTAGGAAACATCTTTGAAGCAAGTTATTGTTAACTGAACAAGTTACGAAGCCTAATTCAACGAAAAAAAAATTGCCAGGATTCAAAATCTTGCAAGAATCTTGCAAGAATCTTGCAAGATTTTGAATTCCGGAAAAAATATTTATGTGTTTTTGGTAGCTAAAACTAACTGAAAACCAAATATAATGACTGATATCAGAATTCTTGATCAGCAAAACTGAAAATAAATGACTTTTTTCGTCAACGCCTTTTGATATTTGATTGGGTGCTTTATTTTGTTTAATTTTGTTTTCTTTTGGAGAGAGCTTTTTGAGCCAGGTAATTTTACCTGGTGTTATGCTCATTTCTCCTATAATTGTTTTATGTAACTCCGCCACTGCCGGTCCCAAGCCCGGAATGAAAAAGGAGGAGGGTGAGAAAAAAATCATACTGGAAAAAATCAAAGTCGGTTTTTTTAATTTGACTTGAGATTGTTTTCCGACATATAATTGCTTTCTTGTTCTTAGCATTCATTTTCAGCTCCAACAGTCGCCCCCAGCAGCCAGGTAATAAAAAAATATGGATTCAAATTCTTGCAAGAATCTTGCAAGCAGGATTCAAAAACTTGCAAGAATCTTGCAAGTCGGATTCAAAATCTTGCAAGATTCTTGCAAGTTGGATTCAAAACTTGCAAGAATCTTGCAAGAATCTTGCAAGAAGTATGTATTCTCTTGCAAGATAGCTTGCAAGATTCTTGCAAGTTTTTAAATTTTTTAATCACTAGGGTTTAAATGAAGTTTGGTCAATTTAAAGCAAAATTCATGCCTTGTGATTGTGATGGCTTTGATACGTCTTAGTTTCAAAGAACATTAGTTATTGTTGTCTTTTGCCGGCGTTTAATCGTTTTCTGCTGTTGTATAATTTAGTCTCATTTATGACAAGTCTAATAAGCTTCTTTATTAGGTAGCTTTGTGCTGGCGGATATTTTGAAACTGTAAATTCTTGATTCTATTGACTTTTGACAAGAGTTCCCTTCAGAAGTTAATAGTGTTCTTTATTCGAGTTCTAGTAGTTGATTTTGTTATCCGCCACTAATTCTCTCTATTGACAGGTCTATAGGCTCTCTCTTCAGTCATGTCTGAATCTATTTAATCATTTTCTGCCCTCATGACTTGGAAACGCTTATCCTAAAAAACTACCATTTTTGATTTTTGGATTTTGCCTTTTTGTATTTGTTTGGTTGTTTCGTCAAATCACTGATCAGTCTAATTTGATCATTAATTAGGAAGAAATCAATTCATTCTAGAAGGCAATTTTTTTGCTAAAATTTTTTCTTGAACATGGCACTGTTTCGTTTCAAATTCTTTTGATTTATTGATCGTTGCTTTTTTACTTTTTCAGTTTTTCACAAGTGTGGTTTTGAGTTTTTTTTAGCGGTTTTCTCCAAACTTGGCTATTGTTTTCTAAACTTCCATTGAGTAAATTTATTTAGAGGTTATTTTTTTTTGGGCATTACACCTCCAATAATCCTGTTTTTCAAAACAAAAAAAGGAAAAGACATCGTTTTTTAGATTTTTGTTTTTTTTCTCTTGAACGTCTTGGTAAATGATTTGTTTGTTGTTGGAGGCTGTTCTGCTGAGAAGGCATAATGTTGTTTTCAATATGTTCGATTCTTCAAACTGTGCTTCCCCAGTGAAACGAAACCTGATACACCTTGCCATGACATGCAAGATCTTGTTAACTCGTGCAAAACTTGAAACATCTTGCCAAGATCTTGATAGACAAACATTTCTTGGAACACCTTGATAAGATCTTGACAAGATCTTATCAAGACATGTCAAGAACTTTTCTTGGCAAAACTTGATAAGATCTTGATAATTCTTGACATATAGAAAACGTTGTTTCTAAGCAACCAGGTTGGCTTGTACTATTGGTACCAGTATTAAATTGTTTAAGAACTCTCTCAGAATGTGGAAATTTAAAAATTTGGCATGTTCAAGAGAAAATCGATTTTTGAAAAATTTTGTGTTCGGTTCTAATTTTTTTAAGATGCTTAGAGAACAATAAGCTGATATATGACTGTTAAACGGTATTACCGGCGTTTTTGAAATTTTGAAATTTACCGACGAACATTTTTGTTATAAAAAAGATGTTTTTATGGGACTTTAGTGGGGGCCTTCCCGATGGCGGTCCTGTATAAGGTGTGTACTATGTACATACCGAGCTAGCACCCACTTAAAAATTTAACTATACTGGAAAAAGTAGGCTCAATTGTTGGTTGATAAACTAACGGGAGCTGAATTTTCCGACAATTCTTGATAATTCTTGATAATTCTTGATAATTCTTGATAAATCTTGATAAATCGTGCTTAATCATATGAATTCGTGCTAAATCTTGTTTGAAGGTGCTTTTTAATTTTTACGACTTGGTATCTCTTGCCATGTCATGGTTAGTCTTTCTTGGAAATCTTGCCAAGATCTTGTTTCTTGATAGCCATGCAAAGATCATACAAGTTCGTACATATCTTGATATTATCTTGCCATGTAACATGGCAAGATCTTGGTAAGATTTTCCAAGATTAAGTATGTTTCTTATCAAGGCTATCAAGTTTCATTTCACTGGGTCAGGACTGGTCCTGGTTGGGTTTTCTGTGAGATGACTTTACACATTTTCCTACGGTTTTGATCCTTCAAACGGGTTAGACTGTTAACGCCCAACGGGCATTAATTTTCATTAGAGGAAATTTTCATGTATTCTGAGTTTGAGAGCCACAGTTGTTACAGAAAATATCCTTTTGAATCCGTTAAAATCACTAATTCCTGAATACTTTCAGCAACGTTTTTTCATTTTTGCTTTCATTTGTAGCTGTTTTAGTGACGTGGTTCCGCAATTATTTCAATTCAAACTCATATGTGATTTATAGTAATGACTAAAGCTGTTAATCTTGGAGAACTCATTCTCTCGTTACATCTTTCATTGAGTTCGATGCCTTTTCCTTTCGATGACATCGTGAAAGCTGCCCAGGTCGAGGTGTGCGTTAATGATCAGACAATTAAAAACGCACAGGGGGGGTAAAGTGCGTTTTTGATTACATGGACGAGCGTCATAATAAAGTCTGCCTACATGAACGAGCTTCCTAGTCAAAGTCTGCCTAAATTCTGATCATTAACGAGCTAAAGTCTGACCATTAACGAGCTAAATTCTGATCATTAACGAGCTAAAGTCTGACCATTAACGAGCTAAATTCTGATCATTAACGAGCTAAAGTCTGACCATTAACGAGCTAAATTCTGATCATTAACGAGCTAAAGTCTGACCATTAACGAGCTAAAATCTGATCATTAACGAGCTAAATTCTGATCATCAACGAGCTAAAGGCTAATCATTAACGAGCTAAATTCTGATCATAAACGAGCTAAATTCTTATCATTAACGAGCAAAAGTATGTATAAAATGGCAATAACATTGTCGGAAATTTTCTCAAGTTGAACCAACGAACAACTTTTTGAGATTGTCCAGTATGTTTTGGGTGTGTTCCCCTCCTCCTTTTCTCAACCGGGCTGGGGACCGGCTACGGCGGAGTTACAAACAAACAACTATAGGAGAATTGAGCAGAGCACTAGAAAAAAACTAGGCTCAAAAAGCTCTCTCCAAAACAGACAACTTTATAAAATTTGCAACAGCAACAATTCTTTTTCTTCTACACTCTACTTACAAAGGGGATAGTCCATACCATGTTTGGCGCAATTTGGACAATTTCTTGACCCAATCAAAAATAACTATATTTAAAATTCGCTAATCGCGAAATTCGCAAATTTCCGTATGAAATACAAACTTTTTTCCTAGAAAAGCTATAGCAAAAATTCTTGGCATTTTATTCTCTACCTACACAGAGGATACGCCATACCACTTTTGGTTCAATTTGGACAAAATCTTGACCCGATAAAATTTTTATATTTTTGAAAATAGAATAAGCGAATAATAAGCGAATAAATCGATATTTCCGATTGAAATACGAACTTTTTTCTCGGAAAGTAAGGCGAACCATTCTTTTTTACATTACAAATGGTTCTTGACAAATATTGTATTTTGTCCACTTACTATGTCTCCCGAAGGTTTTAAACTTCAAGTTTTAGAGTTCAAATTATTCGTAGGAGTTCAAGTTTTAGTTGCGTGTTTCGATGACTTTAACAGCATTTCTTCGTATTAACATCGTAAACACAAGTTCATGACAAGTGTTCTATTCGTCCTTTCAATTCGTTTCTCAGTGGTTTTTTCACCAATTTTGTCATTGTTGTCTTAACTCCTTTTGTGTAATTTTATTTAGAGGTCAAGCTCAAAATGAGAACTGGTTTCGCTCCCGCTGGCTTCAAGTCTTCTGAAATTTTAATTTTGCCAGTTTTTCGAAAATTTAAACTCGATAATTACACAAAATGCATTTTTTCTTTTGAAAAATGGATCTATTTTGCAACCATCTGAACAATTAATGGTTTTAATAGACGTGCAGCAATTTCTGGGCTGATCTTGATCTCACCATGAATCCTTGCGCTAAAAAATATTTAGATTTTAATGGGGCGCGGACTTTTTCAAAAAATTTCCGCACTTATAATTTTATATGTAATTACTGACAAGAACTTCAAATCAGGGCTCAAACAACGACAGAAAATTTGTACAAAAAACACGGCCCAACGAGATTATATTATGGTTTCAGAGTTAAGCTCATGGATTTTATGGTTCTGACCAATTGATTTCATAAAAATTTTACGGTGTTCCTCAGTTTTGCTTTGATTTGTTATACTTTTTGTAGACCAATGACTTTCAGATCCATTTAGTTTTTAGGAGGTATATGAGAACCTAGACAATGCTTACAGGTGTTATCTAATAACTCTTATGACTTTGAAATTATTTGTTTCATGAGCAGCTCTGAATTTTTGAACATTGCCAGAATTTTATCTTAATTTTCTCAACTTCTGAAGCCGTCTCAGTAAAAACAGACTAAAACAGATTTCCTGTGATTCTCAATTTAATTTGTGTAACACTTTTTTTACTTAACTAACGGTTTCTTGGTTTTGATGCAACGGTTTTCAATTTTATTTTAATTTTTGATTGTAATTGCATCTTTTCCGAGTTTTTTTGTCTCCTTGTCGAATTATTCGAATTATGTTACTATTGAACAGTCCCATTGGAAAAACGCATAAAAGGAAAAATGCACCTCGTTGAAAAAAGAGTATACGAATATGTTGAGTGTTCTTGTTGAGTAGTTTATGCTTTTACACAGTTCTCTAGCAAAGTTTATTATTTTCTTTTCACTTTTCGTTTACTTTTTTCTTTTATTTTTGTTGTTGAAAGACAAATACCTGATAATGATAATTATCAACTGATTCACCAGGACGTGCAATTGAACCTATTTGAAGAATTCAACCTATAGCTATTTTTTAATGATTTTCAACTAATATTTGAAAAAAAAAGATTTTTTAACTTTCACATTTTTGCTTTTACTTTCGTCACCAGGTAACTCAATCTATTTAATCAGAATCCTCGACTACTTTTGTTGATTAAATCAATTATTTTTTTTGGTAATACGTTTTGACTAATTGCTTTGTTTATTTAGTTTCACAAAAACTACTAATTATAGTCCTTTGAATACTGGCGTCGTAAAATTGTTCGACGTTTTGGCTTATGACTGTATTTGTTGTTATTTTGTGGGTCGTGACTTTGTCTCAATTTTAACAGGCCCAATTGGCTTCGCGAGGCGCTACAATTGAAATCAACTCTTTTCGTTGAAATGTTAAGTCTATTATTAATTTTGAAACCACTTTGTTTTCAAAAACATGTTTGGAAATTGAGCATCGTAATTTTGTTGAATCGCTTCTCTGTCGATTTATAGATGAGTCTCTGTAAACACAGGTAGCAGCCCGTTTCCAGTGGGCTCTAATTAATCTTTATTACGGTTTTGGCTTCATCCACTCGTTTCTTGGCTTGTTACTACTGTTACTACGAGATTTGATGAAAAATGTTTGAGATTTTTATATATTTGTACAATTTAACGGATTTTTTTTTCAATTTAAAACATTAGTGTCAGGTCTCCTGGTTTTGAGAAATTGCTCAATTAAACATTGGATAATGACAGGTCTCAATTGCTTCCTATGGAGTCATAAATAAACATTTTAGTGGTTTTGAGTTATAATCTAATGAAATTAATAACTGTGAAATTAATTGTTTTCAAAATTAGAAACGAATTTTTTAGCCTGCGCAGCTAATTAATCTCTTTTGTTGACCTCTTAACCATTCGCATTGAGGACTGACAAGTCCCATGTTTTTCTAATGAATTATAGGTTAATTTGTTTTGTTTAGGTTATATGTGATGCGAGTTTGATTTCGTCATGACTTTTTTTTATTATATAAATTGAATTTTGGTGGTAATTAAATTTGGTTGTTTCGTTTTTATCATTTTTTTCCAGTAGTCCCATTAGCAACAAACTTCATCGCCCCTCTATCATGGCATTATTGTATTCCATTGGTGGTTTATTGAACGATGTGTATATTTTCGAAAGTTTTCTATCTCCTCATCTTTTGGTAGCTAATTCAGTCAAGAAAATGGATGAAAGGGGTCGGAACATTATGTGCATTTGCAAATTAATGAGCCTGCTTGTTCTTTTTTTGCCCAACCTTTATACAGTGACATAAAATGTAATGTTGAATAAATCCGTGTAAAAAGATTCAAGTTTGAGTAATCTTGGCAGTGAACAACTTTGTCAAACAAGTAATCAAATTAAAAGGAAATCAAATGAATCTTAAATTCAATGAAAGAATTCAAATGATGTGCGGGAAATAGCAAACTTTAGCCCAGATAGGCATTTACTGAGTTACTTCAGTGAACAAAGTTTGTTTCTAAATTGTTTTGAGTAAAACCAATATCGGAACAAGGTTAGGATTTGTTGAAGCTAGTAAAAGAAACTATTTCACGCCTAGCACAAAGTTTCTTAAACTTAGGAACTTTGTTCCTGGGAAAGAAAAATTGAGAACAACAAAGTTCTTGAGCTTTTCACAAGTCAAAGGTATTTTATGCTGTACAATCACTGAGATTATCAACCAAAACAAGGCACGATAATGAATATTTTAATGCTCAAGGAAGTTGGCTGCGATACACACTATATGTCAGTTTAATAACACAAAATTACCGTGTTTGAAATGATCTTCGGTCTTTTTTCTAGCTCGCGCTATGATGCCAGTCACGTGGTTTTACTTGTCAAAATTGCATCTCCGATTGGTTGTGGAGAAATATATCGACAGAACGTGAACAGTTTTCTATAGCAAGGTTTTTCAGTGTAAATTTGATAATACGGAAAGTCTCTTAACCATGTAGAAGTTTTTTTGAACGTTCTGTATCAAAAACAGTTTGATTCGCAAGCCAATTGTGAAGAATGCAGTTTCTTAAAGTCGTTCATAACTGGAAATACTATTTTGCTAATATTGAGACAGCTCGAGTTTGTGTTTGACTTCATGTACTATAATCACGTACAAACAATAGTTACTGAAAATGAAAGTTGAAAAAATTGAAAAAATCAAATTAAATTGACTCCGATTTGAATATGGCGCTAAAATTTGCTGGTCATGTTTTTCTAACTACAGTGCTTGAATTCATTTACAAATTATGAAGCACAGACGCAACATCATCGGCCCTGTTAGCTATTGCAAAAACATTTTTTCAGGTTGCTGGTACAGGATCTGGCTTCACCATTGGTCCCTTGTAGACTCCGTCGTTTGTTCAAAATTTCACTTATCGAACCATACCGTGGGATCGGTCAATGGTCTCCGTAAATTGACCGAAGTTATAATCTCCTCGCTTAGTGCTGTCTTTCATCAGCCCGACAAGATCGCCTTCTTTACGGGTTTCGTTTGCCGTAAATTTTTTTGACGGGCACAAACTCTTTACAAAACTGGTCCCATAGGAGATTCGAATAAGCTCCAGATTTTCAGAACAGATCAAAAAAATTCTCCTGCGAGTTATTTAAAGGGCAACCAAAGCTTATTTTTGCCCAGCAAGAAGTGATTGGGAGTCAACGGTTCTAAGTCATTAACGTCTGAACTGACTGGAGTCAACGGTATTCTGTTCAATGTCTAAACAAAACATACCACAGTTGAATGAACATCCTCGGTGACTGACCTCTTCCCCAACACTACATACATGTCTTTTCTGCAACTTCTAACTAACCGTTCACAAACTTACTGCACGCCTATAAGCTATGTTTTATATCTAGCATATTTGAGCAGTTCTTTCTTCGGCTGACTGACGGCGTTAACTTTGAAAGTATAAAGTTCTAAGACCCACTTAGTTTGTATCTTCTTAGCCGTTTTCATATCTTCTGCACGGGCGACATGACAACCATTTTGTCTTCTTTTCCCCGTCATGGGTTTATTATCTACACATCCTTGTTCTGTTAGGACGGTGAAAGGTTCAGTTCATGTTCCGATCTTGAAGTCCTGGGGGAGTTGTAGCACAGAAGCATTTTTGCCAAGTGGAAGCTTTTGTTGTGTAGATCACTAAAGAGATTTAAGCTGTTCTTCGACTTTTTGAAGTAGTATTTTGTTTTTCACAGTGAAATTGATGGACGTCCAAACATTTTGATTGATTGCATCATTGAATGTAGTCCTTTTATTTTGAGAGCAACTTTTTCCGCCTTCAGGTACTTCGTTACGTGTATGCCAGCTATGTTCAGGTTTTTTTCGTTATCTTTGGCTCGTAACTTCTACTGTACGCTTTTATTGATCAAAAATTTTTCATTATCGTGGAAAATCTCACTGTTCACCCCTGTTGCCTTCGCTCTGTTTTGGGACAGGAATTATCGGTTGTACCTCTTGGTACAACCATTCATACAGCAAACATTAACATTACAGCCTTTAAGTTTATATTGTTCGCGCAGTGATTCGTAGTAGTTTCCTCACTGCTTCGTACCAATCATTTACACAGTAATAAATTTTATGAGTGCAATAAGCTAACAAACAGTGGTCGTTTTGCTTTTTTATATTTTTTTTACTTTAAAACTCGCGCTTAATTTCGATGTCTTCGAGAACAAATTGTATTTGTTCGTGTCTCATCGGTGTTCTTCTCTTCGCTCTCCCTTGAACGCTGAAAACGTTTCATGCGCAATGCCATACTAGATGGCCATTGGTAAAATATAAAAAGGTCAGGCTAGTCTTCATCTCTATGATCAATATAGAATCACCACTTCACTTTAAAAACTTGAGGCAGTTTTTTTTAATGCCATATAAAGTGTCAAGTTACTGCTTACTGTATCAAAATTGCCGTTGTTGTATTGCCACTGTTGTATCGTAAACCAGCGGTGGGGAGGCGTTTTGGTCTTCTGATATTGGTGAGCGATTGGGTAATGTTCCAGATGTGGCTCTGCTTGATCATTTCAACGGTTTCTTTTGAAACGAACTGTAGATCGATTTGGTGTTAGAAGGCTGCTGATTATGTCCATTACGGTACATCTCTCTTCTTTGGGGTACAGTTGAGGGGTAATTTGTCTTGAGTATTGGTTGATTGAGAGCGAACATCAGCACTATCTAATGCTGTTGTCTTCAATTAGCGCTCTAGTTCACGCTCTTCTCCTAGGAGTCGATGCTTTGTTTCGAGCCCTTTCAACTGCATTTCCACCTCTAGCTTTCTCCGTACAAACTGTGCCTGTTCTAGTGGCAACTTCCTTTCAAATTCGACATCAATTTTTTTTCATCCGTTCCTTATGCCTTTGCTTTGCTGACATTTGCTTTCCAAAACATTTTCCATATATTAGCCGCTTGCTGTGTCCTCGTTTTGGAGCGCTTGAGCAATCAAGTTGTCACTTATATAGTTTCTGTTACTCTCCTTTTCCATCAACGCTTGTATCGTGTTGTTTTCCTCTGCATTCATTGCAAGTTGCATGCATGTGCTTAAATATGCAAGAAATTGATAGTCCAGGCTCGTTTTGCGCTCCCTTGCTTTTTTAGACGTTCTTCAATAAACAACGGTTTTTCAGATGCCCTTTCGGTGTATTGTATAAGCATTTTTTCAACTCTGCAATTTCTTGTGAATTTCTTCCTGTAAAAGGTGAACAGTCTGTTGATAGAAAAATTTTTTTGTTGGGTCGATCTGATTCGCCGGTTATTCTGTAGCCAAGCCTTTGTCTAATGTTAAATTCTTCCGCTAAAAACTGAAGCCTGTTGAAGAATTGGATTTATGCAGGCTGACAATGTCTGGTTATGGTACCAAATCTGCTGATTAAGCACGATTTGCATGGTTGCTCTTCAATTTTGCTTTGATATTTACATTTAGGCAGGATTTGCACTTCAGTCGTTTTGGAATTGTACTTTTCGATTTACACTCTCTTCATCAGATTGGACAGCAGTTTGTGCCTTCAACTGTCTGGGTCGCTGGACCAATTGTAACGGCTGCTCTCCTATCAAACACAAAAAAATTTATGATTTGCTTCGCTTCCCTTTAGCAAAAATCCAAAATTTCAAGCATCTAACTAGTATCAAAATAGAATTCTTTTTTGATATCTCCAAAATTGCAATTGAAATTTTATTTCAACGTCAATTTTAACTTTATGTGAGCCCAAAGTCTGTTATAAGAGCTATCAACACTAGGTAAGCTTCGTTGTTGGGGCTAACTTTAATATTTCGTGTCTAATCTTTATGCACGGGAAGAAAATTTGATGCTGAATAATTCCGTTATTGAAGAGTCAAATTTGAGCGAACCTGCCAGTGAACAAAACTGTCACACGACTAATTAAAACAAAAAGAAAGTACGTATTGGTTGGGTGATTTTGCAGGTCTGGCAAACTTTACCTCAGATTTGAATTTGAGGTAAATCAAATAGCTTAACAAATTTTGTTTATCAATTGATGTCAATAACACCAATATCGGATTTATGCTGGGCTTTGTTGAATCCGGTAAAAGATACTAATTTATTCTTGCCTCAAAGTTTCTCGAACTTAGGATCTTTGTTCCTCAAAAGGATATATTGTGATTATCAAAGATATTTCTCTTTTCTCATGTCAAAGATGAAATCTTCTCTACAATCGCTAAGCTGATCTGCAAAAACAAGACAAGGTAACAAGTAATTCACCGCTCAAGGCAATAGGCTTCAATAAGCACTGCATTTCAGTTTAGTTAGATAGAATTAACGATTTTTATCCAATTTTTAGCAGGTTTCAAGCACTTTTTTATGCTGCTAGTCACCTTTTCTTTTAGGCGAAGATTGCCTCTGCGATTGCTTGTAAATATGGATGTCGACAGATTAAGAACAATATTTCAAAGCGACGCGACACCTTTTAAGTGTAAATTTGAAGTCATGGGAAGTTTGTTAACCATGTACTCTTGTCAGATATTCTGTGTTAACAACAGCTTTATCCTCAAGCCAGTCTTAAGGAAGCTGATGCAATTTATATAAGTCTTAAACAACTGCAACTACTGTTTTGCTAATATTGAGACAATTCGAGTAAGAGTTTAACTTCACGTATCACAATTACGTACTAATAAATTTTGCTAGATAAAAGTTGACAAAGTTGAGCAAATCAATTTGGCTCCGATAGAATGTAGCAAAAAATTTTACTTACCAAGGTATTCCCTTTTCTCTGCTTGATTTGGCCACGAAATGAGTTCACGTCCAAGTATAGAATTCGTTTGCTTTTGAAGGCTGGCCCTCTAAGTTTCTTCAGTTTGTCGAATTGTAATCCAGGACAGGTAGTGTTTCGTCTTTCTGTAAGATGTCTCTACACATGTTGTCATAGCCTTGATCCTGCAAACCGGATGAACTCGTAACGCCCAATGTGCTGTAATTTCCATTAGAGAACCTTAATTGCATTCAGTATTTTTTCAACTGATCAAAATGCTGAAGTTACTATGAAGGTCTAACTTCAAATTGATCAAAGAATCCGCTGATGAAGCTTGAATTCATGATTGCTTTTTGCTTTTGCTTTGCTTATTACCTTTAAGCAGGTTTGGCACTTCAATTTTTTTTAATTGAATTGCACTCTTCGGTTCGCTTCTCTGTCGTTTCGTTGTTGATTGGTTCGATTTTTGTTAAATGACACCCTTGACACTCTCTTCATCAGATTGGACAGCTGTTTGCGCCTTCAACGCTCTGGGTTGGTGGACCATTTGTGGTGGCTGCTCTCCTATCAAAGACAAGGAAAACCTAACGTTTTCCTTCTCTTCCATTTACCAAAAATCCAAAATTTCAAGCATCTAACTAGTCTCTAATTTTAAATTTTTCAATTGATATATCCATAACCACAATTGCAATTGAAATAAAATTTCAGCATCATTTTGAATATTAGGTAAGCCGACGCTTTAGCGAAGGTCTGCTAAAAAGGTTATCAACACTTGGTAAATTGCGTTGTTAGGGCTACTAGTTGTTAGTTTTATATCCAATCGTTATACATGGGCAAAACATTTAATGTTGAATATTTCCGTCAGAGAAGATTCAAAATTGAGTAAACCTGGCAGTGAACAACACCGTCATTCAACTAACAAAACCAAAAGATATGTTTTGATCAAACAATTTTTGAGGACTAGCAAACATTAATCTCAAATTTCAATATCCTGAGTTAAGTCAATTTGCTTAACGAATTCTATTTCTCAATTGGTTTTGAATAACTTCAATGTCGGAACTACGCAAGGCTTCGTTGAAGCAAGTATGAGAATATAAATTAAGCATTGCAAAAAATTCTCTAATTTAGCTTTGCTGCTCAAAAGGAATCATTGAGAATATCGACGTTGCTTTTCTTTTCACAAGTCAAATATAAAATGTACTGTACAATCACTAAGATAATCACAGAAACAAGACAAGATAACGAATACTTTGCCGCTGAAGGAAAAGCGCTTCGATACGCGCAAATTGTCATTTTAATAATACCAAATTACCGATTTTCAACCAATTTTTGGTAATTACCAAGCTCTTTTATGCTGCTAGCCACTTGGTTTTACATGTGAAATCTGAATAACGTCAATTTTTCAGTTTAAATTTGAAACCATGTGAAGTTTCTTAACGATGTGAAATATGTCGAATTCCTGTCAAAGATTCCATATCAACAACAATTTGATTCGCAAGCCAATCTTAAGGAACCTGGTGCAGTTTCTTTAAGTCGTTGATAACTCGAAATAATTTAGTGCTAATATCGAAGCAGTTGGAGTTTGAAATTGACGACATGTATTATAATCACGAAAAAATAATAGTTAGTAAAATTTAAAAAACTGAAAAATGTGAACGAATATTTTTGGCTTCGATAGATTGTAACGTTAAATTTTGCTAGTCTTGCTAATCTAACTATATTACTATATTACTAACTATATTACTCAAAGAAGCCACATCGCCGGCCCTGTTATCCATTGCAAAAACATCATTTCAGGTTGCTGGTACAGGAGCTGGCTTCACCATTGGTCTCTTGTAGACTCCGTCGTTTGTTCAAAAATTCACTGATCGAACCATACCTTGAGATTCGTGGATGGTCTCCGTAAATTGACCGAAGTTATGACCTCCTCGCTTAATGTTGTCTTTCATCAACCCGACAAGATCGCCTTCTTTACGGGTTTCGTTTGCCGTAAATTTTTCTGACGGGCACAAACTCTTTACAAAACTGGTCCCATAGGAGATTCGAATAAGCTCCAGATTTTCAGAACAGATCAAAAAAATTCTCCTGCGAGTTATTTAAAGGGCAACCAAAGCTTATTTTTGCCCAGCAAGAAGTGATTGGGAGTCAATGCTTCTAAGTCATTAACGTCTGAAATGACTTGAGTCAACGTCTTCTGTTCAATGTCTGCTCAACAAAACTAATCGTAGTTGAAAGAGCATCCTTGGTGACTAATCTGTTCCTCAACAGCACATAAATTGTTTTCTAACCAACAGTTAACCAGGCATTCCCATAATTCTGCCAAAATGAGGTGCTGCGGATGGGTTGAGCATCCATCTGACTCTTTTTTGAATAAGATTTTCTAAGATCCCGTCATCGTTCCATGCCGCAAAGCACTCAGCAAGTTCTCGTTCCAAAGCAACAATATTGGACGCTTCGCGTTGAAATTGGCATGAACTTATTCTGCAGTTGGCTCAAATAAGATTCTCCTCATCAAGTAGGGGTGAGAATTGCAGGATTTTATCGCTTTCTGGAATTTCCTTTTCAGCTTTGAGAGATTTTATCTCTTCAATAAACTGTTCTCAAAGTAGCAACTTAAACATGATTGTTTTTAAGTTTTCTCTTTCTTCAGTGCTGACTACAAGTGTTACTGGTTTGCTTGTGCTATATGCACGCTGTACGTATTCCAATGCATTCACTATCTTGATTAAATTACAGAATCGTCCCTACTGAAGAACAACTTTCTTTTCTTCAGCCTGTATCGTGAAGACTGATGAGGGTAAGATCTCTCCATCCAAGACAAAGATTATATTCCTTTGTTCAGACCATTCACCCTTGGCCCCTTCAACCAACTAAGCCCAGTGAGTGGCTCAGTTAGACTCGATGTTCATTGCTCTTTTGCCTACAACCACTAGTTTTGTTGATACCACTCAAACGTTACCACATTGAAACATCAGTTGTATCTAGCATCTCAGCTACTCGATTTGCCACAAACACCTGTTAAATACGAAGGGAGCTGTGTATCAACTATCTGTTCTTTCAACCTCACTGCCTTGACTGCTGCTTTCGGTTCCAACCGTGGTTTTGAAAGATGTCTCTTCCGTGCCACTCTGCAGTTTCCAATAACAAGTGATAAATCCGCTGAGTATTCCCCGGTTTGAGAGCTCAGATAGGCTACCGCATACACCGTATCTTCAGATGAATCAACAATCACATGAACTTCAACTTTGATCTTCGATGTAGTTAAATAACTTCAACCTCAATAGTTGTTTTTTTAACAATCTGATCGGTTCAAATACCAAAAATATAAGTGACAGAGTCATATTATGAGTTATGATTGCTTCAACTTTTTTTTAGTTGGTACCTTTGCACACTTGAGGGCTATCATCAATAAAACTTTATTGTAGTCCAGGCACAGAAGGTCCCCAGGGTTGGGTTCAATTTCGAATTGCTTCGTTTTGCTTATTGATTTCAGGTCTTCTGAAACTGCTTCGGTAGCCGCTTCGTTGCTGCGTATCCACTTTACGAAACGAGCTTGTAACTTACCTAGGTCTTTGATTGCTTCTTCAGATCTTTCTACCAATTTGGCGAAATCGTCGATGTAGAAAATCTTCTGGATGGCTTTTGATGCAATTGTATACTCTCCTTCGTTCTCTAGTCCCATTGGCTTGAGAAAGTTGTTTGAACAATTCAGAGAAATTTTATCTCCAATTACATAATGCTGATGTTCCTATATTGGAACAGGTTCGTCAGCTCTTGGACGCCATAGAAACCTCAAGCACACTCTTTCCTGTTTGGGAACTAGCAATTGTAGAAAGATCGATTTGATTTCGGCTGTCAGCGCTATTGGTCCGTCACGAAATACTAATATCGTTCCAATCAACTGATCTAGCAGATCAAGTCCTGCTAACAGTTTGTCATTCAGGCATACTTCTTTGTACTCTGAAGCAGCATTGCAAACACATCTTCCTTTGCCAAGATTGTTCGGGGTTAGCTGTGGATGACGTGGCAAACACCAATCTCTCCCGTAGGTGCCTTTCATGTTGGGTTTGCCCAATATCTTAACAAATAATTGTTTGACATCTGTATCCATTGATTGCTGATACAAACTTAGTTTCTGGTCCCTTTGGAATATTTACTCCAGTGAGTAAATATGATCTAATTCTGAGCTGTCGTTCTTTGGTAGGTCTGGCTCTGGTTCAATCGCAGGCATTACCGCCACTTCGTACCACCGTCCTGACGACTTCGTCGTACTCTGTAGAATGCTTGAGCAGTTCCTTCTTGACTGACTGAGGGCCTTGATTTTGAAAGTATAAAGTACTACGTTCCACCAGGTTTGAATAATCTCAGCCGCTTTCATATCTTCTGTAAGGGTGATATAATAAATATTTTGCCTTCTTTACCCCGCCATAGATGCATTATCTACCCATCCTTGTTCTGTTAGGACGGTGAAAGGTTCACTTAATGTTCCGATCTTGTAGTCAGGGGGGAGTTGTAGCTCAGAAGCATCTTTGCCAAGTTGAAGCTTTTGTTGTATAGACCACTCAAGTGATTGAAGCTCAGCTCCAGCTTTTCGTAGTTATGGTTTGTGTTTCATAATGAGATTGATGGGTGTGCAAAAGCTTTGATTGATTGCATCTTTGAAAAGATTTCCTCCTTTTTAGAATAACTTTTTTCGTCTTCAGATCCTTCGTTACATGTATGACAGGTATGATCATCATAACGTTGCTTTTGAATAGTAATTTCTATTGCACGGGCTTTCGGTCAAAGAATCCGAACTTTCACTATCCAGAAAAGCCTATGTGTTCAGCCTGTATTGGGACAGTAATTATCCCTCTGTATTGGGACAGTAATTATCGGTTGTGCTTCTTGGTACATCCGTTCATACCGCAAGCATTGACATTAAAACCGTTAAGAGCATATCGTTCGCCCATATATCCGTAACATGAGCGCTACTTTTTCACTGCTGCGTACCATTCATTCAAACTCATATTCCTATTTAAAATACAGTTCCACATTTCATGAGTGTCATCAGCTAGCAAATAGTTATCGTTTTGCGTTTACTTGGTTTCCTTTAGATTTGAGCTCGCACTTGAGTTCACTGTTTTCGAGAATATTTTGCCTATCTTTGTGTCTCTCCGGTGTTTTTATTTTCGCTCTCCCTTGATAACTGAAAGCGTTTCATACACCAATGCCTTTCTAGATAGCCATTTTTAAAACATAACCAGATCAGGCGAGTCTTCAAGTTTATCGTCAACATGGAACCATAACTTCTCTTTGAGTACTTGAACTAGTTTATTTACTGTCATATAGAGTGTCGAGCTTGATCTCAGATTGTCAACTTGTCAGGTTTTTTGAGCGCATTCAAGGAATCAGCTATTTTAACTCAATAATTAATCAGTCTTAGTAGGTTACTGCTAACTGAATCGTACTCGCCACTGTTATATCGTCACTGTTGTATTGTAAACCGGCTCTGGGGAAGCAACGCTCTCTTTAACGCTTGGTAAGCAACCGGGTCAATCTCGACATCGCGAGAAATGAGCATGAGGGTAAGATCTCTCCATCCAAGACAAAGATTATATTCCTTTGTTCAGACCATTCACCCTTGGCCCCTTCAACCAACTAAGCCCAGTGAGTGGCTCAGTTAGACTCGATGTTCATTGCTCTTTTGCCTACAACCACTAGTTTTGTTGATACCACTCAAACGTTACCACATTGAAACATCAGTTGTATCTAGCATCTCACCTACTCGATTTGCCACAAACACCTGTTAAATACGAAGGGAGCTGTGTATCAACTATCTGTTCTTTCAACCTCACTGCCTTGACTGCTGCTTTCGGTTCCAACCGTGGTTTTGAAAGATGTCTCTTCCGTGCCACTCTGCAGTTTCCAATAACAAGTGATAAATCCGCTGAGTATTCCCCGGTTTGAGAGCTCAGATAGGCTACCGCATACACCGTATCTTCAGATGAATCAACAATCACATGAACTTCAACTTTGATCTTCGATGTAGTTAAATAACTTCAACCTCAATAGTTGTTTTTTTAACAATCTGATCGGTTCAAATACCAAAAATATAAGTGACAGAGTCATATTATGAGTTATGATTGCTTCAACTTTTTTTTAGTTGGTACCTTTGCACACTTGAGGGCTATCATCAATAAAACTTTATTGTAGTCCAGGCACAGAAGGTCCCCAGGGTTGGGTTCAATTTCGAATTGCTTCGTTTTGCTTATTGATTTCAGGTCTTCTGAAACTGCTTCGGTAGCCGCTTCGTTGCTGCGTATCCACTTTACGAAACGAGCTTGTAACTTACCTAGGTCTTTGATTGCTTCTTCAGATCTTTCTACCAATTTGGCGAAATCGTCGATGTAGAAAATCTTCTGGATGGCTTTTGATGCAATTGTATACTCTCCTTCGTTCTCTAGTCCCATTGGCTTGAGAAAGTTGTTTGAACAATTCAGAGAAATTTTATCTCCAATTACATAATGCTGATGTTCCTATATTGGAACAGGTTCGTCAGCTCTTGGACGCCATAGAAACCTCAAGCACACTCTTTCCTGTTTGGGAACTAGCAATTGTAGAAAGATCGATTTGATTTCGGCTGTCAGCGCTATTGGTCCGTCACGAAATACTAATATCGTTCCAATCAACTGATCTAGCAGATCAAGTCCTGCTAACAGTTTGTCATTCAGGCATACTTCTTTGTACTCTGAAGCAGCATTGCAAACACATCTTCCTTTGCCAAGATTGTTCGGGGTTAGCTCTGGATGACGTGGCAAACACCAATCTCTCCCGTAGGTGCCTTTCATGTTGGGTTTGCCCAATATCTTAACAAATAATTGTTTGACATCTGTATCCATTGATTGCTGATACAAACTTAGTTTCTGGTCCCTTTGGAATATTTACTCCAGTGAGTAAATATGATCTAATTCTGAGCTGTCGTTCTTTGGTAGGTCTGGCTCTGGTTCAATCGCAGGCATTACCGCCACTTCGTACCACCGTCCTGACGACTTCGTCGTACTCTGTAGAATGCTTGAGCAGTTCCTTCTTGACTGACTGAGGGCCTTGATTTTGAAAGTATAAAGTACTACGTTCCACCAGGTTTGAATAATCTCAGCCGCTTTCATATCTTCTGTAAGGGTGATATAATAAATATTTTGCCTTCTTTACCCCGCCATAGATGCATTATCTACCCATCCTTGTTCTGTTAGGACGGTGAAAGGTTCACTTAATGTTCCGATCTTGTAGTCAGGGGGGAGTTGTAGCTCAGAAGCATCTTTGCCAAGTTGAAGCTTTTGTTGTATAGACCACTCAAGTGATTGAAGCTCAGCTCCAGCTTTTCGTAGTTATGGTTTGTGTTTCATAATGAGATTGATGGGTGTGCAAAAGCTTTGATTGATTGCATCTTTGAAAAGATTTCCTCCTTTTTAGAATAACTTTTTTCGTCTTCAGATCCTTCGTTACATGTATGACAGGTATGATCATCATAACGTTGCTTTTGAATAGTAATTTCTATTGCACGGGCTTTCGGTCAAAGAATCCGAACTTTCACTATCCAGAAAAGCCTATGTGTTCAGCCTGTATTGGGACAGTAATTATCCCTCTGTATTGGGACAGTAATTATCGGTTGTGCTTCTTGGTACATCCGTTCATACCGCAAGCATTGACATTAAAACCGTTAAGAGCATATCGTTCGCCCATATATCCGTAACATGAGCGCTACTTTTTCACTGCTGCGTACCATTCATTCAAACTCATATTCCTATTTAAAATACAGTTCCACATTTCATGAGTGTCATCAGCTAGCAAATAGTTATCGTTTTGCGTTTACTTGGTTTCCTTTAGATTTGAGCTCGCACTTGAGTTCACTGTTTTCGAGAATATTTTGCCTATCTTTGTGTCTCTCCGGTGTTTTTATTTTCGCTCTCCCTTGATAACTGAAAGCGTTTCATACACCAATGCCTTTCTAGATAGCCATTTTTAAAACATAACCAGATCAGGCGAGTCTTCAAGTTTATCGTCAACATGGAACCATAACTTCTCTTTGAGTACTTGAACTAGTTTATTTACTGTCATATAGAGTGTCGAGCTTGATCTCAGATTGTCAACTTGTCAGGTTTTTTGAGCGCATTCAAGGAATCAGCTATTTTAACTCAATAATTAATCAGTCTTAGTAGGTTACTGCTAACTGAATCGTACTCGCCACTGTTATATCGTCACTGTTGTATTGTAAACCGGCTCTGGGGAAGCAACGCTCTCTTTAACGCTTGGTAAGCAACCGGGTCAATCTCGACATCGCGAGAAATGAGCATGCCTTTTTCATTTCAGAGGTTGCTTCGAAACGAGTTGTTGATCGATCGGGCGGTAGAATGTTGTCGATTATACCGGTCCATTACAACACATCTGGCTTCTTTGGGGTCCATTTGAAGGGTGATTTGTCATGAGCACTGGTTGACTGAGAGCAAATATCATCAATTTCTAATGCTGTTATTTTCAATTAGCGCTCTTCTCCCACTAGTTGATGCTCTCTCTCGAGCTCCTTCAACAATTTTCAAGCTCTAGAATTCTCGGTTCAAACTGCACTTGTTCTAGTTGCAACTTGGTTTCAAATTTGATATTGAATTTCTTCATCCGTTCTTTACGCCTTTGCTTCGCTGAAGGTGTTTACAAAACATTTTGCGTATCATAGCCGCTTGCTGTTGCTCCGTTTCTTACAGTTTGAGCAACAAGGCTGTCCGTTGGGTAGTCTTTGTTACTCTCCTTTTCGTTGAGTGCTTGAAAAAAGTTGTTTTGCACTGCACTGAGTGAGTGTCTTTGCTTATATATGCAAGCCAATGATAATCGGAGCTCATTTTACTACCTTGTTTCTTTTAGATGTTCTTTAACAAAAGATGTTCTCTCAGATGCACTTTTTTGTGTAGAATACAAGCTTGATCCAACGCTGAAATTTTTGGGAAATTTTTCTCCTTTAATGTGAACAGTCTGTTGGCAGAGAAATTTTAGTCTGTTGGGTCGATGTGATTCGCCGAATAATTTGTAGCCGATCCTTCGTTTATTGATAACTTCTTCCAGTAAAACCTGAGGCTTGTTGAAGTACCGGATTTGTGCTGGCGGATACTGTTCGGGTATGGTAAAGAATCCGCTGATGGAGCTTGAATTCATATTTGCTCTGTTTTTGCTTTGCTTTTTACCTTTAAGCAAGTTTGGCACTTCAATTTTTTTTTTATTGAAATGCAATTTTCGGGTTGCCTCTCTGGCGTTTCATTAATCTGATTGAATCGATTTTTGTTAAATGGCACATTTGGCACTCTCTCCATCAGATTGGCCAGCAGTTTGCGCTTTCAGCTGTCTGGGTCGGTGGACCAAATGCAACGGCTGCTCCCCTATCAAAGACATCCAAAAGTTTTTGATTTGCTTCGCTTCCATTTAGGCAGAACTCGAAAATTTCAAGCTTCTAACTAGTCTCAAATTAGAGTTTCTTCGATTGATATCACCATAACCACAAATGCTAAAAAAATTTCGACGTCAATGTGAACTTTTGATAGGCCCACTTTCTGATGTAAAAAAAATCAGCACTTGGTAAGCTGCGTTATTAAGGGTAACTTTACTATTTTATATCCAATCTTTGTACACGGGCGAAAAATTCGATCTTGAGTTTTAGAGCGAACCTGCCAGTGAACAAAACAGTCACACGACTAATTAAATCAAAAAGAAAAAAAACGTTTTGGTTTGGAGATCTCCCAGGTCTGGCAAACTTTACCTCAGATTTAAATTTGAGTCAAATCAAAATGCTTTACATATTTTGTTTATCACTTATCGTCAATAACATCAATATCGGAACCATGCTGGGCTTTGCTGAAGTCGGTAAGAGATACTAATTTATTCTTGCCTCAAAATTTCTCGAACTTAGGAACTTTGATCCTCAGAAGCACATATTGTGAATATCAAAGTTATTTCTCTTTTCTCAAGTCACAGTTAAACACTGCTCTACAATCAGTCAGCTGATCTACAGAAACAAGACAAGAGAACAAGTAATTCGCCGCTCAAGGCAATATGCTTCAATACGCACTATATTTCAGTTTAATAAGACATTATTAACGAATTTTATTCAATTTTTGGCGGTTTTCAAGCTTTTTTTATGCCGCTAGTCACCTGTTGTTTTATGTGAAAATTGCATCTCCAGTTGCTTGTAAATATGAATGTCGGCAAATTAAGAAAAATTTTCCAAACCGACGCGACACCTTTTAAGTGTAAATTTGAAGTCATCGGAAACTTGTTAACAATGTAGTCTTGTAAAATATTCGATATCAACAACAGCTTTGTTCGCAAACCAAACTTAAGGAACCTGATGCAATTTATATAAGTCGTTAATAACTGCTACTACTGTTTTGCTGATATGGAGGCAGTTCGAGTAAGAGTTTATCTTCATGTATCACAATTACGTACTAATAAATTTTCCTATATAAAAGTTGACAAAAGTGAGCAAATCAATTTCGCTTCGATAGAATGTAGCATAAGTTTTTTTTGCCATGCTATTCTCTGCCTGATTTGGCTGCAAATTGAGTTGACGTCTGGGTATAGAATTAGTTTGTTTTTGAAGGCTGGCCCTCTGAAGATGTTCAGTTCATCGAATTGTAATTCAGGACAGGTACTGTTTTGTTTTTCTGTACGATGTCTTTACACATGTTAGCATCGCTCTAATCTCGCAAACGGGATGAACTCGGAACGCCCAATTGCCTTTAATTTTCATTAGAGACCTTTATTGGATTCAGTATTTTTTCAACTGATCAAAATGCTGAAGCTGCTATGAAGGCCTAACTTCAAGATGATTAGATTTTTTTTCAGCCAAAATTTTGGAATTTTTTTAGTTTTTTAATATTTTTTTTGCATTAGTAGTCTTTATTAACAATTGTCAATTTTGATGAAGGTCTTTTGCAGGCAGCCATATCTTTCTATGTGCCAATTGGGAGCACTATGCCATGATAGTGCAAACAGAAACACTCGCAATTCTACTGATTTTGCAAATCTGTTCAATTTTTTCGGAAATTGTTGTAAATTTTAAGTATTTCGACATAAAGGGCCAAAAACATCCTTCCAAAGATTCAAAGAGGGGTCACCAAATGGTTTCCGGCACAATAAAAACCAAGATTTCCAAAAAGTTTTTTTCTATTCGTTGCTTTCCCAATTATTTTCATCAAGAATCAAACGTGCTTTTTTTAACAACTAGTGAAGTATATCTCAATGTCTCCAAATTTTAGTTTTAAGCTTCAATGACTCTGTGTGGTGGCATTTCTTGCAAATTAACATCGTAAAAACAGATTCCAGACAAGTGTTGTATTTCTTACATTTAGTTCCTCCATTAGGGGTTTTCTCAAAATTTGGCATCTGTGGTCAAACCACAATTGTGTAATTTTTTAGACGTTATAATTCGTCAACAAAAGGGACAAAAACGTCGTTTATTTGACATTTGTGTTTTTTTCTCTCGTGAAGGTCTGGGTATATGATTTGTTTGTTAATGGAGGCTTTTCCTCTAAAGAGTTGGATGATGTTTCCAACTTTTTCTTTTCTTCGAGCTGTATTTAAAGCATACGATGGATAGAGATGGATACATATTCTCTCTATTTAGCCATTACTCATAAGAATTTGTTTGAGTGTATTCAACCCGCTAATAAACAAGAACCGGAAGCATTGAGGCAGCAAGATTGTGATAACTCTTCCAAAGCAGATGCGAAAAATTTTTCTCTAGAACGTGTACTGAGTATAAGAGGCACAATAAACAGGAACCAGGTTTCTTTAAAAAAAAGAATTCCAATGTACGGAAGTCATTTGTCTTTGTAGCAAAAGTTATTGTTCCGCCGACGCACAGTCTGATAAAAAACAAGTTCAAAATTAAGTCTCGACATAAGAACACTAGAGGAGAACGGGGTTGGACCATTGGAGAAAAATCGACGTGTGTTGATGCAATAATCAATCTTACTTCAACAGAGAGAGGCTTAAGGACATTAAAACAGTGTGTTGCTACGTATGAGCAGACAAAAAAAGGATTGTCCTTTTTCTGCCCTAAGTGTATTGTTCCGTCTGACGTTATTCAAACAGCACCAGTTAACATAAAATTTAAACCACTTCTATATATTGCAATTTTTGATTATTTACTGTGCATTAATACTGTGTCTGTAATTTTTCACTATTTTAATTCATTTTTTCTATCAAATATATTTTTCAATTAAAGAGCGCGCAAAAGTAAAAGACAACTGGTACACAATTATTTCAGACAATTAGAGGAACAATTTATGCAATTGACCGAAAACTTCAAAACGAAAATTCAAGATGTGACATAATTACCCTTGAAACAATTAGGGTAATTAAAAACCCAGTCCAATTAATTTCTGATTTTAACATGACTTAAAAATTGAAATCAAAAATCAAGATGTGGCATAATTACCCGTGATAAAATTAGGGTAATTAATAACTCACGCTAACTAACTGTTGTATTGTTCGCAAGCAAACACTTATTGTTTATGCAAAACTTTTTATTGAGACATACAAAAACTCAACCAAACAGAGTGTTCTCCCTACCTGCACCCACATTTGCACCGAGTAT